>NW_024070197.1:60630137-60774323 GCF_014754425.2 Oryx dammah
CTCCAGGCTGACACCATGGGCTTCCTGTCCTTGGAGTCACCCTCCATCTCTCCAGGCTGACACCATGGGCCCCTTTTCCTTAGAGTCACCCACCATCTCTCCAGGCTAACACTGTGGGCCTACTGTCCTTGGAGTCACCCTCCATGTCTCCAGGCTGACACCGTGGGCCCCTTGTTCTTGGTGTTAGCTAGGCGGACTCATTCAGTACCCACCCTCTTCCTGGGCAAGACGCGATTCTTCTCTTCATGAAAGAAATCCACTACCCAGAACTATGTTAACCGAACATCTCACGCCCTCCCACCCCCCACCCCAACCCTGTGGGGCTTTTTTTTTTTTTTTTTTTCATTTCTAGAATTGAATCTGTCCATCCAACGTTTGTTACCTTAACCCTAGGATAACAGAATGATTTCCTGGAGGGGGACATGACAACCCACTCCAATATTCTTTCCTGAAAAATCTCATGGATAGAGGAGCCTGGAAATCTACAGTCCATGGGGTTGCAAAAGAGTTGGACACACTGAGAGACTGAGTATGTACAATACACACAAGAGTGATAGCAGGGAGGAAGAGAGGAAATGCACAAATGCACTCTAATATGTTGACCTTTGATGGGAAGCCAGCACCATGCAAGGCTATGATCAGATTCAGTCTTCATAAAAACTTGAAAACTAAAGCTGCAAAAAACAAATTAGCTTATCTTGTTTCTATAGCTGATATGGGGGCAAAAGAAACACAAACCCTGGAGCATCTGGCACAAAATCCCATGTTTTGAAAATTGCATTCTTTTACCAAATCTCATTTATGCTTTTGAACTGTGGTGTTGGAGAAGACTCTTGAGAGTCCCTTGGACTGCAAGGAGATCAAACCAGTCAATCCTAAAGGAAATCAGTCCTGAGTAACTATTGGAAGGACTGATGCTGAAGCTCCACCTTTGGCCACCTGATGCGAAGCACTTACTCATTGGAAAAGACCCTGATGCTGGGAAAGACTGAAGGCAGGAGGAGAAGGGGATGACAGAGGATGAGATGGTTGGATGGCATCACCAACTCAACGGACATGAGTTTGAGTAAACCCCAGGAGTTGGTGATGGACAGGGAAGCCTGCCGTGCTGAGTCCATGGGGTCACAGAGTCAAACAGGGACTGAGTGACTGAACTGAACCAAAACCTCAATTGCTTTTTTGTGTACACTAAATTTGAGGAAAACAGCCCTCATCTCTTTGTCCCAAAGATTTTTGCATGAACGTAATCAGGATTTGAATAGTTAGAGCTCAGCCCCAGCTTTCTCTAAGTGTGGAGTCCTGAGCACTGCTGGTAAGTGTTTAACATGGCAGACAGCCCCTTCTGTCAACTGTGAGCTGCTTCAACTAAACCAGTCCTTCCCCCCGTGAGGCCATCCTCATCTCTGCCTGATGTGTAGCTTTATCCCTCGGGGGGCTTCTGACTTTGGACCTTCAAGCCATTTGCATTGATGCTGCCTCTTCTGCCAGTTTGCAAAGGATTTTGGCCCTAGTTTCTGTCTTGATTAGCTCAGGAATGACAGCACCACGTGATAGGATGCTGTCTTTGTGTTTGTCTGGGAAGCTTTTTCTCTCACTGTCTCTAAAACTCATTATGAGGATTATGCTCACCCAGGCTTTTAGCAGAGGTTCCATGATACCCATTGGATTACAGAACTTGCTTTCTGCAATTATTCCCTGAAAAGAAGGCAATATATATATATATTTTTTTTTTTTTTTTTTCCTTCTAGCCCTTTCCTAAAATTCCAGGTGAAATGCTTTGTTTGCTTTTTTGCCAACTTACTTGAATTTATGAACTCAACCCAAGCTCAGTATACAGTTTTAACTTGGGTAGTCCTCATTTTCCAGAATTTTATCAGTCATTTGTCTTAGATGATTTTATAGTTAATTTGCTGTTGCTGTCTCATGTAGACAACAGGTGCCTGGAAACACTTTACTAAAATTAAAAACTAGTGATTGGTACCATCAGTGTTCTTGGTAAAATAAAAGTAGATATGCAGAATAGTATAAAGTCGATCATGGAATACTATGGTAGCAGTGATTTTATTTCTGAGATCTCAAATCATTCCTGAGTAACTATTGGAAGGACTGATGCTGAAGCTCCAATATTTTGGCCTAAGCTAAATATTTCCTTAAAAAGTAGGTATCAATAATTCCAGATAGGGTGGTTTTATCAGAATATTGTAGGCAAGTGTTCTAGCCTGGCTTTAGGATGTTAATGTCCATATCCTTTGAGAATTTCTAAATACATTGGTAGAAAGGTATATATATGTGTGTGTGTGTGTGTGTGTGTGTGTGTATATATATAAATCTTAAGAGATTCCAAAAACATGTATACATATATGTATTTATGTATGTATATGATATTTAGAGTGATTGAAAAATTTCTTATCTTGATTGGTATGATTGGTGGTTAATCATGTATCTACACATACCAAATTTGTCGTTATACATTTTGTAAGATCCATGCATTTTGCTAATGGAAATTTTGCCTGAGAGGAAAATATTGGTAAAATATGTCTAGTAAGGTGCATTTAGAGAAGTCTAAAACATATTTTATGGTCTACAAGGAGGAACTGAGGTAGCTATTCTAGTCATCTTACTTCCTTTTCCTTGCACTAGTAAACTATTTGAATGAGAACCTCCGTCTTGTGTTTCATTTCCCCTCTGCACCTGCTCCTTCCCATCTTGAAATCTCACTTATGTCCACATCTGCTTATAACTTTATCTGTCATTGGCAGCATAAGAATTGCCCTTCAAATACATCAGTATTTTAATCCCAGAACCTGTGTTAGTGTGTTACCTTACATGGGAGAAGAGACTTGAAATGTGATTAGGTTAAGGGCCTTGAGGTCAGGAAATGGTCCTGGGTTTATCTACACAGGACCAGTCTGACCACAAAGGTCCTTAAAAGGGGAAGGGAGAGATAAGAGAGAGCGAGAGAGGACATGACCACCAAATCAGAGGTCAGAATGATGCAGTTACTGGTTTAAAAATGAAGGGGACTGTGAGTCAAGCAAGGCAACAGCTGCTAGATTCAGGAGAAGGCGAGGAACGTGTTCTCCCCTGGGACATTCTTCACGGCCTCCAGAAGGACCATAACTCTGCAAATACCTTGATTTTAGCCCAGTGAGACCCATTTTTAGATTTCTGCTCTTCAGAATTATTAGGTGATTCATGAGTGGAGTGACTGCCTTCGTGGTGATGCTATAGCAGTGCTTGGAAACTGATGCGTTGTCTTAAGCTTTAAAACTCCCTCTCGTCCTTGAAACTATGACAGCGTGAGCTTCACCTTTACCTCTTCATACCCTCAGTCTCCTTATAAAATTTTTCTCTAAGAGAAGGATATTTTTTAAGCCTCTAGAAATCTAATTGTGGATGATTTAATGTCTCTTTAAACACAGCATTCCAAGTCTTAATTTGTTATATTATTTCTCAAATTAGGACTTCTCCAGGTCTTCATTTTTCTATAAATGGTGTGACTATTTCCCAGGCATTATGGTCAAGACAGAGGGCAGAGCACATGTGGCCTTCTTTCCTGATAACAGTTGCCTTGAGGATCATCATTGGGGTCGCTTGTGGGGAGAAGAGTAATCTGTAGAAAAGGATATTTGTCGGTATTCTATGGGGTAAAGAGAGAGGCACAGTCATCACTTAATAACTCTTAGCATTCTTATTTTTTCGCACACATCCTAGTCCTTCTGCAAAATAGATTTCTAGAAGTAGCCTGTTCTAAATATGCAAATAATATGGAGATCTGGAAATTGCCTAGTGATTTGCATTACTCAGTTCCCAGGCATTATTTTATAAAATGTTTGTATGATTATGCCATAATTTTATTGCCAGATTATGTGTGCAAAATAAATTTGTATCTCCCCAAAGGATTTCAGAGATAGATTCTGTGTACTAAAGAATTTCTTTCTTTTCTTCAGTAACATTTTAAAATAAATCATTCAAATGAGTATCTGCTGCATAATGTAGGGATTTCCCTCCTCCCCTTTTTTTTAGCTTTTTATGTCTTTTCCACAAACCATGCTTGGATAGATACTTTTAAAAGATTTCAACAGTTGAAAAGTACACAGAGCAAAATGGGAAAGAAGCATTTGCCATCCTCGTCTGTGATTGTCTGTGATGATGTCAGCTTAATGCTGGGGTGTCTGAGGAGTATTGTTAAAGAAATTGTTAAAGAAATAAAAGCTTCTGAAGCTGTTAATTAGACTTATTCTCTCATTTCTTCACTGATTTATTTATTTATTTTTATTCAAGGTCATGCTCAAAGTCCTAGCCTACTTGGCTGCTAATTTTAGTCTTCTATTTTATTGTAGCAAGAATATTTAACAAGAAAGCTACCCTCATAAATTTTTCAATGTAAAATACAGTATTGTTGGCTATAGAAACAGTGTTGTGCAGTGGCTCCCTCTAAGGATGCATCTTGCATACTTGAGATTTTATTCCCATTGATTAGCAAGTCCCCATTTCTTCCTCCCCCCAAGCCCCAGACAACCACCATTCTCTGTTTCTGTGAGTTCGACTATTTCAGTTTCCTCCTAGGACTGGAGTCATGCAGTGTTTCTGACACTGGCTCGTTTCACCACCACCACCACCCCCACCAAGTTCATCCATGTTACTGCAGATAGCAGGATTTCGCTGGTATTTAAGGCTAAATAATTTTCTGTTATATGTATATACCACGTTTTATCTGTTCATTTGTCAAAGGCTATTTGGGTTGTTTCCACATCTTGGCTACTGTGAATAGTGTTTCCGTTGAATATTAGAGTGTGTGATTATCTTTTCAAAATGCTGACGTCAATTCATACTGATAAGTAGCACAGGAGTGTGAATGCTGGATCATAAAATAATTCTGTTTATAACTTTCAAAGAAATATCTGTACTGTTTTCTATAGTGGCATTGGTCTTAACAATGATTTTCATGGATATGACAATAAAAACATGGGCAACGAAACCAAAAATAGACAAATGGGAACTTCATCAAACTAAAAGGGCATAGCTAGTGAAAAGAAAAGCTACTGGATGGGAGAAAATATTTGCCAACTATGTATCAGAAAAGGGATTAATTTCCAAAATATAAGGAACCTTTACAACTCAATAGCAAAAAGAAAGCCCTCAGAAGTTAATTTTAAAATGAGCTGATTAATAACCTGATTAAAACATGAACCTCATTAAAAAGTGAGAGACATGAATAGACACTCTCCAGAGTGTCACAAATGGCCAATAAGTATATGAAAAGATGCTCAGTATCACCAACCCTCAGGGAAATGCAAATCAAAACCACAGTGAGCTGTCAACTCACACCTGTTAGGATGGTTATTATAAAACAAACAAAGACAGCAAGTACTGACCAGGGTTTGGAGAAATTGGGACCTTACAATTTTAGTCTGCACTGTATGCTACCAAGATTGTGGCTTGTTGACTGATAGCTGATATTCGTGACAATGGGTGGCCCATCAGGAAGTTAGTTTTTTCCTGTTATCCTAGTAGTGACAGACATTGTTCCGTTTTAATGTCCTGAGTGCATCCAGCTTTGGGTTTGTTGGTTGGTTGGTCTTTTTTTCCTGTAATTTATAACTAACAAGATATTTTTTAGTAATTTTGTTTTCTGAATAAAGCAAAACTAGCACAGTATTTTAGGTTAATAATTTGCTCAAATCATCCTACTTTCAAGAGTGTTCTCAGTATCATTTTTAGCTAGTTGTATGTTATGCGATTAGAACTGAACTGTTCTAATAAGTGCTGGAATGTCTCTAATGAAACTTATCAGAAAGATTGTGAGAAATATTAGCATATATTTTTTATAATATGTGATAAATAATAGCATAATCAAATCTGGTTCTCTTTCAGAGTTTTAATCAGGTTTTATCATTTTCTTGCATACTGTGTGAAACGTCAATTCTTTTAAGAAGCTGATGTCCATAATCACATGGAATAAGCATTGGAGGAGAACGTTAGAAGTAGGAGGATTTTAGGAAAACTCTGATCTCAGAGTTTGAGAATGAATGGTTCTGGCTGGCTCTTCCTTCAGGCTGACCTGTTAAGTGAAAGGAATAAGTGGCTGCAATGATGGGATATCCAGAGTCAGGGCAGGGATCTTGACATCCATCTGTCTCCCATTATCTGTGGGCTGCTGGGAGTCCACACTCGTGTACTGCTTTACACAGTTCTCACAAAAGTTCAGGGAAAAAGACTGTATCTCCGTTCTAAAGTCCTCATTTAAAAAAAGATTTTTTAATATTGGAATGTAGTTGACTTCCAATGTTGTGTTGAAGTCTCCACCTTTAATGTGAAGACTGAAACTGAAAATCTGTTGTGATTGATTGAACATACATGATTTCCAGCCTCTCCTAACCAAAGTTCACATGTTGAAACCCTAACCCCCAATGTAATGGTGTTCAGAGATGCAGCCTTTGGGAGATAACTGGGGTTAGAACCGTTCATTGAGGGTGAGACTACCGTGAAGGGATCAGTGGCCTTATAAGAAGAGAGAGAAATTGAGCTCCTTTTCTTCATGCATTTATCTGGGAAAGGCCATGTGAGGACCTAGCAAGATGGGGTCCATCTACAGGGCAGGACAGGAAGAGAGCTCTCAGCAGAACATGACCTTGATAGCACCCTGATCTCTGACTTGGAGTCTTCCATCAGCCTGAGAGCCCAAGTATCTGTCAAATAAATTTCCCAAAGTTGCCAAGATACTGAGTTGAGCTCCCAAAGCAGATAGAACTCTGTGCCAGTCTATCCCTTGGGGCTTAGACGTCAGGCTCTATGAGGCTATTGTAATACTTTCATTGGCTGTCCATCACTACTTAAACTATTACCATGCCATTGTAAACACACACACACACACATAATTAAGGCTCACATTTATGGAGTGTTTACTATAACCAGCCACTATGCCTAATATTTTATAAAAGTTGTCTCATTTCAGCTAGTTTTCTGCCCCCTTTTTTTTTTTTTTAAACTTTTGGTCTCTTTTTCTTCTCCTGAAAGATGACACTTTACTCTTACCTTCTTCAATAAATACTCATGTTTGATTCTGGAGAGAAATTACAATAGAGTCCATGGGGAAGAAAAATGAGTCTATTCAAAGGCTACAGATATGCATCTTTATGATTTTCTTATTAATGTATTCTAGGTAGATGTTATAAATTTGTGCGGTGTAATTTCTTTAAAAAAATTTTTTTAAAGAAACTCTACTCTTTAGCACATTTTGGTGATTACCATGAGCCCTATACTAGGAGAAATTGGGAAATTTATGCTTTCAGAGCTTTGTCATTGTTTCAGTGTACAGCCTTGAGTAAATCATTCTCGATGTTCCCCAATTCTGACATCCATCCATGACTGCATCTCAGGAGAGGTTACATGAAACGGTAACATAATGTGTGTGAGTGCTTGGCTAGCATCAGCTGTATTATAGAATAGCCTCCGGGGAGTACCCTAGTGAATGAAAAGTTTCCATACAGAGGGCAGAGGGTCTGTGGTTGGCTGCTCTTCCTGCCTGTCTTCTGCCTGCACCCATGCTTAGCAGAGAGCCCTTAGGTCAACCTGGAAAATACAAGTCACTGGCAAAACAGTCTTTCCACAGGTTCCTGATGAGAGCCTACAGGGAATATAAGACTCATTAAAAGGAAGAGGAGGCGATCAGAGAGATCGGAACAGGGTCCTTAAGTGAAGGAACCGTAATCCATTGAGGAGATTAGAGATTCGTCTGTCTGCTCCATGAACACACACTGGTAATGTGTCAGGACCTGTGTCAGCCGCTGAGGATGGAGCAGGAGAAAAGACATGGCCCCTACAGCTTCTGACCCAATGTAGGATTCTCCAGCAGCATTCTGCGAAGCCCTGGGGAATGTTCTCTCGGTATCTATCTGTTGAAGAGAATTTCATAACATGATTCCTGTTGACTCAACAGTGCTCTAGCTTATACACTGAAACAAAGAGTCCTGAAGGAGGAGAAGTACCATTTTTTAGAAGCATGGGTTGTAGAATCGTGTAGATATGGTGTGAATCCCTTTTTTGTATTCCATGTAAAACCTTGAGCAACCCTAAACTTCAGCTTTCTAACCCACTCAGTGGTGGATAATCCAGTTCCAACCTCATGATTTGGTTAAGAAAATTAAATAAGATATAAAGTGTTTGCTATAGCAAAGATATATAATAAATTCTTGGAAATATTTAGCCATTATTAGTATTCTCATAATCATCAGCTGAATAAAATTTTGTAAAAGAGATGAGATAGGAAGAATAGTTCTGACTTAGTTTAGGTTGCCCCAAAAATAATAATGAGAATTAGTCTCTTTTTTGAAGTCTTTCATCTTTTTCTGTGAACTGGCATAATTTAAATAGCATAGGAATTATATGATATATTAATGTAGATTAAACTCGGCAGCAAAACCATCTGAGCCTCTGTTGAATTCAGCTATGGTTATTGGTCTGTTCAAATTTTCTGTATCATTTTGGGTCAAACGGAATATTGTATGTTTTGACAATAAGTTGTCCACTTCTCTCAGTTTCCAAATTTATTATCGTGAGTTTATACAAGATGCTTTAATATAAAGCATAGATTGTGAGACATAGACTTAAGTTGTTTATTTGGAAAGATTCTGAGAAACATCACAAGAGATCAGGGAAGTAATATGCAAAAGGGATAGAACTTTTAAAAAAGAAGAAGAAAGGCATTATCAAGCGTTTTACTCCTGCGAGCCACTGGAGCTTAGCCCTGTCAGAAAACTGTGGCATCAGTGCTGAGCACACACAGCTCATTTACCCCACTGAAAGTGAGAGGGAGCTGGGGTATGTGTGCCTCCAGCTCTGATTCTCCGTCTGTGATCGGTTCCCTGGTACTCATGTCCTGTATCCTGCTGGGGCTCAGTCGGCTCTAGAGACCAGAGGGAGCCTTCAGAAAATGAGACGTGTCCTTAGAAATTGGAGGCTGGTCTGTGGACTAGCATTCTATGATAAATTACTGCAGAATTAGCGACTTAAAACAGTACCCACTTACCATCTCACAGAAAAGTCAGAAGTCCAGGCACAATTTGACTCCACTGAGTTCTCTGCATAGAGTCTCATAGAGCTTAAAGTGTCAGCCATGATGTGTTCTTTTCTGGAGGTTCTAGAGGGTTTCCCAGCTCGTTCAGGTTGTTGGACAAATTTGGTTTCTTGAAGTTGTAGCACTGAGGTTTCCTTTGCACCTGGAGGCTGCTCACGTTCTTTCTTATGTAGATTCCCACCAGCACTGCGGGGCTAGGCCCTCCTTCACTTGCCTCTCTGTTCCATCTCTTGAACTTCAGCTGGAGAAATTTCTCTGCTTCTATTTGATTATGTGATTTCATTGGACCCACCCAGATATTCTAGAATAATCTCCCTTTATCAAGGTTCATAACCTTAATTGCATTTTCAAACCACCCCCCCTCCTTCCCCCCTTAGAACATAACATTTGCACAGCTCCCAGGGGTCAGGGGTTTGGGCCCCTTGGCATCACTTGGTTGGAAGTGAAGAGAATTGATTCCATGATGTTTTAATTATGGAATCTGGGATGTGATACCTTGAGAGCCACCTCTGTGCCTTTTTTTATGATGAGTATATCCAAAATAGATTTGTACCAAGTCCTCTTTCAAGCAGAAGAGAGAACTGACACGCATGTACATATTCCAGCTGATGCTCTGTCCATGAATGCTTGTCCTGCGTTAGTGATCACTTGAAGAAATCTGCCGCAGAGCCCTCAGTGACTGAGACAAGGTACCACCAAGTTCCTGTGGGGAAGCGCTAAGTAGAATTTGTGTGCTTTCTTAAATTGAGGTATAGTATTTGCAATATTGCGACAGTTTTAGGTGTACAGCAAAGTGATTCATCACTGGTTCAATGGACATGAACTTGGGCAAACTCCAGGAGATGGTGCGGGACAGGAAGGTCTGGCATGCTGCAGCCCAGGGGTCACAAACAGTTGGACATGACTTGGCGACTAAATAGCAACAAAGGTGATTCGTGTGTGTGTGTGTGTGTGTGTGTGTGTGTGTGTGTGTATGTTCTTTTTAAGATACTGCTCCATTATAGGTTATTATAAGATATGCAGTACAGTTCCCTGAGCTATACAGCAGATCTTTGTTGTTTTTTCACATATACAATAGTTGTGTCTTAATGCCTCATTTATCCCCTTTGGTAACAAGTTTGTTTCCTGGTGTCTGTAGTATCTTTCTGTTTTGTAAATTCATTTGCATCATTTTTTTGATTCTACATGTAAGTGATATCATATGATATTTGTCTTTCTCTGTCTGACTTCACTTAGTATGATAATCTCTAGGTCCATCCATGTTGCCCCAAATGGCATTATTTTGTTCTTTTTATGGGAGAGTAATATCCCATCATATATACACCACACCTTATCCATTCATCTGTCAGTGCTCATTAATGTTCCTTCCACGTCTTGGCTATTGTTAACGGTGCTGCTGTGAACAGTGGGGGCATGTATCTTTTCAAATTACAGTTTTGGCTGGATATATGCCTGGGAGCAAAAAAGGAAAATGGCTGTCTGGGGAGGCCTTACAAATAGCTGTGAAAAGAAGAGAAGTGAAAAGCAAAGGAGAAAAGGAAAGATATAGGCATCTGAATGCAGAGTTCCAAAGAATAGCAAGAAGAGATAAGAAAGCCTTCTTCAGTGATCAATGCAAAGAAATAGAGGAAAACAACAGAATGGGAAAGATGAGAGATCTCTTCAAGAAAATTAGAGATACCAAGGGAACATTTCATGCAAAGATGGGCTCGATAAAGGACAGAAATGGTATGGACCTAACAGAAGCAGAAGATATTAAGAAGTGGCAAGAATACATGGAAGAACTGTACAAAAAAGATCTTCATGACCCGGATAATCACAATGGTGTGATCACTCAACTAGAGCCAGACATCCTGGAATATGAAGTCAAGTGGGCCTTAGAAAGCATCACTATGAACAAAGCTAGTGGAGGTGATGGAATTCCAGTTGAGCTATTTCAAATCCTGAAAGATGACGCTGTGAAGGTGCTGCACTCAATATGCCAGCAAATTTGGAAAACTCAGCAGAGCCAACAGGACTGGAAAAGGTCAATTTTCATTCCAATCCCAAAGAAAGGCAATGCCAAAGAATACTCAAACTACCGCATAATTGCATTCATTTCACACGCTAGTAAAGTAATGCTCAAAATTCTCCAAGCCAGGCTTCAGCAATACGTGAACTGTGAACTTCCAGATGTTCAAGTTGGTTTTAGAAAAGGCAGAGGAACCAGAGATCAAATTGCCAACATCCGCTGGATCATGGAAAAAGCAAGAGAGTTCCAGAAAAACATCTATTTCTGCTTAATTGACTATGCCAAAGCCTTTGACTGTGTGGATCACAATAAACTGTGGAAAATTCTGAAAGAGATGGGAATACCAGACGACCTGATCTGCCTCTTGAGAAACCTTTATGCAGGTCAGGAAGCAACAGTTAGAACTGGACATGGAACAACAGACTGGTTCCAAATAGCAAAAGGAGTCCGTCAAGGCTGTATATTGTCACCCTGCTTATTTAACTTATATGCAGAGTACATCATGAGAAATGCTGGGCTGGAAGAAGCACAAGCTGGAATCAAGATTGCCGGGAGAAATATCAATAACCTCAGATATGCCAATGACACCACCCTTATGGCAGAAAGTGAAGAGGAACTAAAAAGCCTCTTGATGAAAGTGAAAGAGGAGAGTGAAAAAGTTGGCTTAAAGCTCAACATTCAAGAAAGTAAGATCATGGCATCTTGTCCCATCACTTCGTGGGAAATAGATGGCGAAACAGTGTCAGACTTTATCTTTTGGGGCTCCAAAATCACTGCAGATGGTGACTGCAGCCATGAAATTAAAAGATGCTTACTCCTTGGAAGGAAAGTTATGACCAACCTAGATAGCATATTCAAAAGCAGAGACATTACTTTGCCAACAAAGGTCTGTCTAGTCAAGGCTATGGTTTTTCCTGTGGTCATGTATGGATGTGAGAGTTGGACTGTGAAGAAAGCAGAGCGCAGAAGAATTGATGCTTTTGAACTGTGGTGTTGGAGAAGACTCTTGAGAGTCCCTTGGACTGCAAGGAGATCCAACCAGTCCATTCTGAAGGAGATCAACCCTGGGATTTCTTTGGAAGGACTGATGCTGAAGCTGAAACTCCAGTACTTTGGCCACCTCATGCGAAGAGTTGACTCATTGGAAAAGACTCTGATGCTGGGAGGGATTGGGAGCAGGAGGAGAAGGGGACGACCGAGGATGAGATGGCTGGATGGCATCACTGACTCAACAGACTTGAGTTTGGGTGAACTCTGGGAGTTGGTGATGGACAGGGAGGCCTGGCGTGCTGCAATTCATGGGGTCACAGAGAGTCGGACACGACTGAGTGACAGAACTGACTGATGCCTGGGAGTGGGATTGCTTGATTGTACAGTAGCTCTATTGATGTTTTTAGTTTTTTTAAGGAACCATACTGTTTTCCATAGTGGCTGCACAAGTTTACCTTCCACCAGCAGTGTATGAGGAGTCCCTTTTCTGCACACCCTCTCCAGCATTTATTATTTGTAGACTTTTTGATGATGGCCCTTCTAACCACTGTGAAGTGAGAACTTTTTGATATGTGAATAGGTGGACGTTTTGCATTCAAAGGTGAAGAGTTGGGTTTAAAGCTTTCTTATCTCTTCCCAATGGTAGTAGTGATATATTCAGAATACCCCTGAGACTCCATAAAAAATGTCCCCATGAGTTCAGAATTCCAAAAAATAAAGGCATAGTGTAATAAATAGCATGTCACTGTAGATTACCCAGATGTACAAGAAAGGTTTTGGAGAGCGAGAGGGCAGCAGTGCCTGCTGTGGTCCTTGGTGATGGAGATTCTCTTTATTCCTCCATTTCATCTGACTGCACCAAAGCATAGCCCTTGCAAAGCTTTTACGGTGCTTCAAAAGCACCTTTTTTTGCTCTGTAAAAAATGAAATGCTGGTTAACATTTTCATACTCATGTGTGAACTCTTAGAAAGAAGAAACTGTGTGTTTCCTTTTCTATCTGAAGGTTTTATAGCGTGTCATCAATTCGGTTGACCTTATATTTGCTCCCAGGAATATGCTAAGGAAGACATCAGTGGTTTTGGTCCAAGGGCTCCTATGGCTTAACACTTGGCTGGAGACTTGTTTCTTAATAAAGAATTCACTGGGTATGGTCACTTATTCTTATTCAGAATCTCTGATATATACTTATTTCCCAGATTGTTTTGTTTGCTTGTTTTTAATTTCCTCCTGATCGAAAAATATATATATATATAAAATGGAAAGACCACTGCAGTAATATGTACAAAAAACAAAAAACAAAACACCACCACAAGGATAAGACTTCAAACCACAAAAACTTTGCCAAGTTCCTAGCTAATCTTATCCCAGGAGGGAAAACAAAAGAAAAACAACCCTTAAAGCCAAATTAAATGCAATGCTAGAATACTGAACTAGAGTTTGCTTAAAAATGTGCTTACTTGTCCACTAGTTTTGCTATTACATATATGGATGGATATTAGTCAGAAGCAAATGCTACAGAAAAGCCTTCATTCTCTAATATAATATATATTCAGTTTCTTTGTTGCTTTCAATTTTATTTCCAAACAATGCAAGCCCTGATTCAAATTGCATATTAAATAACCCTGTGCCAAGTTTTTTTTACCTTTCATTTTTGCAATGCCATAATTAGATGTGCCTGAGAGACAAGGAAGAATGTTTATCTATGATCATATTTTGTTTATATTATAAGAAACCTTTTGAGAAGTTAAACATAATGCGCATTGTAATTAACTCGGTTCTCTTCAGAAATTGAACTTAATTGAAACAACAAGCAAACTGATTAGCAGGTGGCAAAACTTTAATGCATCTGGACCAAAACATCATGAATATGTCTTGCTGGGATGTGCTTTTTTTTTTTTTTTGTTTTTTAGACTTTCTCTGCAGCCTTATTTTGTGTATTAGGAGTTAACATGCAGCCTGAAAGGACCTATACTTACATGTCTGTTGAACACAATGTGTGACCCACTCAAAGAAGTGTCCCTACATGTGACATGATAAGAGTCAACTGAAGAACTGGTTGTATTTTATCTCACTGATACAAACAAATGATTGACTAACATTTCTCATTTTTTGTTTTGTAATTGATTTTTTTTATTAGCTTTTAATCATTTACTAGTTTTTAATCATTCATGATCCCTTAAGGGGAAGAAGGGCAATCTAAAGCATGGTTTCTTGCTGAGAGGTGAAAGTACCCTCTGGCTTTTATTTTTGTGTGTGTGTTCTTCTATAATTTTTTTTAGTCACTCAGAACTCAGCTTTCTTGTTGGCAGGCTGTTGTGTATTCCACATTGCATATTTGTGGGTGGAAATGGGAATGTGAGTGATGAAGAAAGAACCTTAGTGTGATAATATGACAAATCCTCTGTCAACACTAACACAGAGAACTCAGATGTTCCTCGTTCCCAGGTTCCCTTCGTGGGTTATCCTACCACGTACATTAATGGCATGTACAATAAAATGCAGTAATTACAGGACTTCTATCAGTGATTTATCTTAAAATTCAGCAGCAGGAAGTACCTGTGTCTGTTGAAGAGCAGGCACGCTTTCCTTAATCAGATAATAGACATTGACGCATATATATGGAGTCTAGATAAATGGTTCAGATGAACGTGTTTGCAGAGCAGAACAGAGATGCGGACGTAGGGCAGCAGTGTGGACACACGGGGAGGGCGGGGCGAACTGAGCCGCACTGACTCATGCGCACTACCGCACTACCCTGTGTGAAACAGCTCCCGGGGATAGCCCGGGGAGCTCAGCTCAGTGCTCGGTGATGACCAGGGGCTGGCAGGGAGCGGGTATATGCATATGCATAGCTGATTCACTTGTTTTGTACAGCAGAAACTAACACAGCATTGAAAGCAGTCGTACTCTAATAATAAAATTTAAAAATAGAATAAAAAGGAAAGACCACCTGAAAATTTAATTATCAATCAGAATAATTATATTAGACTAGGGCTTTCTATTGGAGAAGGCAATGGCACCCCATGCCAGTACTCTTGCCTGGAAAATCCCCTTCGCAGTCCAGGGGGTCGCGAAGAGTCGGACACGACTGAGGGACTTCACTTTCACTTTTCACTTTAATGCATTGGAGAAGGAAATGGCAACCCACTCCAGTGTTCTTGCCTGGAGAATCCCAGGAACAGGGGAGCCTGGTGAGCTGCCGTCTATGGGGTCGCACAGAGTCAGACACAACTGAAGCAACTTAGCAGCAGCAGGGCTTTCTATATTTAATCCATCTAAACCTACACAATTTTAATCTACTTCTGTTTTTATGCTTTCACAGTGTGGATAGGATTGTGTTTTATAGATGTATCCTTATAGGGAAAAACAGAGATCTTTAGTTGTAAACTTCTTAAAGTAAACTTGAGATCCTGTGAAATACCGGACATCAATTGAGATTCTCCACAATTCAGTTGCATGAGCAAATAATTGAAGAGCAAACATAAGAACCACACGAGGGAATCCACTTTGGAGTAATAGCAGTCTTGTCCAGCAACTTTCTGCTTCAGAAATTAAATTTTTAAGAAGAGCATCTATGATATTTGACTGGGACCTAAAACTGAGTCAATTCAGCATGAACTCAGCTTGACCCCCCCTTTTTTTCTGGGAGTAGGCTGAGAGATAAGCTTGCGATGGATGTTACCCTGTCCTTTGAGGAATGGAACTAGCCCAACTAACAATGAGATAAAAGGAGAACGCTTTAACACCCATGCCTTCACAAAATAATCTGAGCTGATTTGAAGCCAAAGTCTATGAAATATCTGGCGCTTTTCTTCCCTCTCTGCTTTTATCTTTAAGGGATAGATGAGATGGTTAGATGGCATCATTGACTCAATAGGCATGAGTTTGAGCAAACTCCAGGGGACAGTGAAGGACAGGGAAGGCTGGCCTACTGCAGTCCATGGGGTCTCAAACAGACATGACTGAGCGACTGAACGACAATGACAAGGGGCAGACATGACCTCTATTTATGGACGCGTACAGTGTCACATGGATGATGGTGGGTTGCGCTGATGGGCTCTCTTCTCTGGAGGTGATGTGGACCGTGGTGTCACCGACAGTTGTGGGACAGGGAGAAGCTCGGAGAGCAGCGTGCTCTCATTTGTGCGTTTGCCAGCGACCACTGTTTAGGTCAGAGGAGAAAAGATAATGTTAGAACTGTCGTATTTTCCCTTGTCCTTCTCTAAATCTGCCATTCTTATGGGAGCAGGGTTCTGAAACCAGCCGTCACCACCTCTTTATCAATTTTTCTCTTTGTCTCAAGGCTCAGAGCTTTGCTCCCCGTGTCGTAGCCCTTTGCAGAGAGCTGGAGATCTCCAAATCTTAGCTCATGGAGCTCCTGAACCTAGAGGGAAAAATCCAGAGGAAAATTGTGTGCCACAGAGTACACTCCTAGTGGACCAGTGAGCGATTTGGGACACAAATGTCATAATTTTGGATGGTGGTGGTGGTGTTTTTAAATTGAAGTATAGTGTTTTTGATTTTTTTTGTTAATTTACAATATTGTGTTAGTTTCAGGTATACAGCACGGTGATTCCGATGCATATTTTTTTTCAGATTCTTTTCCATTTTGGTTATTTCAATATATTGAATACAGTTCCCTGTGCTGTACACAATGGCACCCCTCTCCAGCACTCTTGCCTGGAAAATCCCGTGGACGGGGGAGCCTGCTGGGCTGCAGTTCATGGGGTCGCTAAAAGTCAGACACGACTGAGCAACTTCACTTTGACTTTTCACTTTCATGCATTGGAGAAGGAAATGGCAACCCACTCCAGTGTTCTTGCCTGGAGAATCCCAGGGATGGAGGAACCTGGTGGGCCGCCGTGTATGGGGTCGCACAGAGTCGGACACGACTGAAGCGACTTAGCAGCAGCAGCAGCAGCAGTGCTGTACAGTAAATCCTTGTTGTTTATCTGAAAGTAGAAGTGGAAGTCACTCAGTCATGGCCAACTCTTTCTGATCTCATGGACTGTAGCCCGCCAGGCTTCTCTGTCCATGAAATTCCCCAGGCAATAATGCTGGAGTGGGTTGCCATTCCCTTCTCGAGGGTATCTTCCTGACCCAGGGATCAAACCCAGGTCTCCCGCATTGTAGGCAGGTTGTTTACCATCTGAGACACCAGGGAAGCCTGATATATAGTAGTGTGTGTCTGTTAATCCCATTTTCCTAATTTGTCCCTCTCCTCTCCTCTTCCCCTTTGGTAACCATACTGTGGTATGGATTTGAATGGTGTCAGTTTTCCTTGTTACTACACTCAGGTGGTCCCCTTGCTATTCAAAACTCAGAGGGATACCGTCTCTGTTTGTAGCCCTTTCTTTCTCTCTACAGATACCAAGTGATGAAACAAAATTGAAGCTGTGTCTCAACCCTTTCCTTTTATTCCCGATCCCACCAGGTTAGTCCCTTATCTTTGGACAGTGGGAGGACCACACTGGACCCCCAGTTGTACAAAACCTTCAGAGAGTTCCATTAACTCTGAATACTTGGAAATCACGTAATTCATTTGCTCAGTGTTAAATTTACTGAGCAGTAACATCCCATCCTGTACTACGTAGTGCGGCTAGACTAAATAGATGAATTGAGAACCTGCTCTTCAGGGAATGTTAGCAAAATGACAGCTTTGAATACACTTAGGGGAAGAACTATGAAATATGGATTTTTTAAATTTTAATACAGTATTTATGATAGAGGAATTGGCTTAAATTTGGGGAGTCAGGGCTGGAGTATTAGAGAGAAAGGGGCAGAATGGGGATAGGACACTGGGCGGAGAAGGAAAGGCGTGAGAGTGCCTGAGTGTTGGGAGGGAGTTCAGGGCAGTGCGTGCTTGGGAAGGATCCTGCAGTTGTGGTCAGGCACGTGCTGCTTTACGCTGCTGCCAGTTCCTCTCTCAGCGCCTCCATTCCTGCTGAGCCCACTGGTTGCGTCAGCTGGACAATCCCAGGCAATGCTGCACTCTACCTGGAGCTCTGCCCTACTCAGAGCAGCAGCACCTTGGAGTTTCTCAGGTCATCCCCCGTCTTCTGAGGTGAGCCAGCTCTGGCTGACAGTCGCCACGGACAAGAATTGTGGGACAGTCATCAGGGTTATGACGTCTCAGAAGCTGCTAGTGAGATCCACCCTTACGTTCTTTCACTAAGGGAATATACCTAAAATGTTAAACATGAATTTTTAGATGAAGCAGTTTATCTGTGGTCATCCATCAGCATGACAGGGAGCCCTCAGAATCCAGTAGGTCCATTCTGTGTGTGTGTGGTTTCCTCGATTGTTCCAGAATAAAGTTAGATTGAGTTCAGCCATCACGGAGCTTTACCAGAGGCAATTCTACTTTCCACGCTTTGCAAGGCTCTAAACAGTTTGCTGGGGCTCAAGAGAGTATATCTGTGCATATGGCTTCTCTTTATCACTCCCAGACCTGCCACTCGGATTTCCATTTTAAATTATCTGGGGTGTAGCGATCCCGTTATTTCTGCACCACCACTTCTTGAAGATGTGAAATAGCTTTCATCACAGCCCCCAAAATAGAACACCCAAAACAGAACTAATGAAATCATCGGCATTTTTAAATTGAGAAGAAAAGATGAAATGTCTTGCTTTGTTCTTAAAATAATAAGGACTATTTAAAATGTTTCCTATGTGATTGAAGTCTGTTAGGAAGAAGCTTTACCCCTCTATTTATCTTTGTTTTTTTCTATGTAGTTTATAAATAAACACAAAACTGTTACACTTACTTCTTCCATTTTCTTAGATACTCATTATCTTTTATTTATTCAGGTTTTGCTTGAGGAAATCATATTATTTTTTCAATAATAAATGTTTGTCATATACTTTTCACAAGAGCAATCACCTCAGTGGTTATGATTCATAATGTGATGGGTAACAGAGAGAATAAACAGATATTAGACTTTTAAAATAAATTTTGATGACTTCTATCTGTATTCCAAACATCACTTGGAAAGTAGAGGATGTTAAAATGTATAACATTTAACATATAACATAAAGCGCTTGTGTGTTTCTGTGCATGCGTATTTTGCCATATTAAAAAGGAAGCGCCCATGTTGCAGCCAGGTCTAGGGAGCTAGTGTTGAGAGTCACTAAGTATCCCTCATCTCCCTCACAGCTCTGCCATCAGCCCACAGAGACCCAATGGGGACAGGAGGGAAAGAGTGATAATTAGGAGAAAGCAGAGATACTAATATATCAAAGTAGCGATGTGTGTTTGTGCATGGGTGTTGTGATGTTGGTGTGATGAGAATGAAGTAAATACAAGCCATCCACTAAAATGAAAGGAGCTGTTTTCCCTTATCCAGCTCTCTTCAGACTGAGTTTAAAAGTCCAAGTGAAAGGAATGTATTATTTACTTTATGAACCCTAACACTATAAATTATTTGGGAACATAATACTATTGAAATAATTGAATAAATACATTCGGAGCTCTCAAAGGCCTGCTGATTTTCATACAAATGTTGTCCATCAACAGATGAGTGGATAAAGAAGCTGTGGTACACATATACAATGAAATACTCAATTCAGTTGCTCAGTCGCTCAGTGGTGTCTGACTCTTTGTGACCCCATCGACTGTAGCATGCCAGGCCTCCCTGTCCATCACCAACTCCTGTACTTTACTCAAACTGATGCCCATTGAGTCGGTGATGCCATCCAACCATCTCATCCTCTGTCATCCCTTTCTGCTCCCACCTTCAATCTTTCCCAGCATCAGGGTCTTTTTCAAGGAGTCAGTTCTTTGCATCAGGTGGCTGAAGTATTGGAGTTTCAGCTTCAGCATCAGTCCTTCCAATGAATATTCAGGACTGATTTCCTTTAGGATGGACTGGTTGGATCTTCTTGCTGTCCAAGGGACTCTCAAGAGTCTTCTCCATCTCCGCATTTCAAAAGCATCAATTCTTCGGTGCTCAGCTTTCCTTATAGTCCAACTCTCACATCCATACATGACCACTGGAAAAACCATAGCTTTGACTAGATGGACCTTTGTTGGCAGAGTAATGTCTCTGCTTTTTAATAAGCTGTCTTGGTTGGTCATAACTTTTCTTTAAAGGAGCAAGTGTCTTTTAATTTCACAGCTGCAGTCACTATCTGCAGTGATTTTGGAGTCCAAAAAAATAAAGTCTGTCACTATTTCCACTGTTTTCCCATCTATTTGCCATGAAGTGATGGGACCAGATGCCATAATCTTAGTTTTCTGAATGTTGAGTTTTAAGCCAACTTTTTCACTCTCCTCAAGAGAGTCTTTAGTTCTTCTTCACTTTCTGCCATAGAATGGTGTCATCTGCATATTTGAGGTTATTGATATTTCTCCTGGCAATCTTGATTCCAGCTTGTGCTTCATCCAGTCCAGAATTTCTCATGATGTATTCTGCATAGAAGTTAAATAAGCAGGGTGACAATATACAGCCTTGAACCAGTCTGTTGTTCCATGTCCAGTTGTAACTGTTGCTTCTTG
This sequence comes from Oryx dammah, assembly GCF_014754425.2. Taxonomy (NCBI): domain Eukaryota; kingdom Metazoa; phylum Chordata; class Mammalia; order Artiodactyla; family Bovidae; genus Oryx; species Oryx dammah. The sequence goes on from NW_024070197.1 coordinate 60,650,716, forward strand.
ATCTGCATACGTATTTCTCAGGAGGCAGGTCAGGTGGTCTGTATTCTCATTTCTTGAAGAATTTTCCATAGTTTGTTGTGATGTACACAGTCAGAGGCTTTGGCATAGTCAATAAAGCAGAAGTAGATGTTTTTTTGGAACTCTCTTGCTTTTTAAATGATCCAATGGATGTTGGCAATTTGATCTCTGGTTCCTCTGCCTTTTCTAAATCCAGCTTGAACATCTGGAGGTTCACAGTTCACATACGGTTGAAGCCTGGCTTGGAGAATTTTGAGCATTACTTTACTAGCATATCAGATGAGTGCAATTGTCCTTTTTTTTTTTTTCCCTTTTTTTAAATTTATTTTTTATTTTACTTTACAATTCTGTATTGGTTTTGCCATACATTGACATGAATCCAACACGGGAGTTGCGCTGTTTTTTGAGCATTCTTTGGCCTTGCCTTTAGATTTTTAAGTAAATCTAAAGCCTTTCTTTGAGCCTGGAATGAAAAATGACCTTTTCCAGTCCTGTGACCACTGATGAATTTTCCAATATGTTTGCTGACATATTGAGTGCAGCACTTTCACAGTGTCATCTTTCAGGATTTGAAATAGCTCAACTGGTATTCCATCATCTCCACTAGCTTTGTTCGTAGTGATGCTTCCTAAGGCCCACTTGACTTCACATTCCAGGATGTCTGGCTCTAGGTGAGTGATCACACAATTGTGGTTATCTCGGTCATGAAGATCTTTTTTGTACAGTTCTTCTCTGTATTCTTGCCACCTCTTCTTAATCTCTTCTGCTTCTGTTAGGTCCCTACCACTTTTGTCCTTTATTGTGCCCATCTTTGCATGAAATGTTCCTTTAGTATCTCTAATTTTCTTGAAGAGAATCTCTAGTCTTTCCCATTCTATTGTTTTCCTCTATTTCTTTGCATTGATCACTGAGGAAGGCTTTCTTATCTCTCTTTGCTTTTCTTTGGAACTCTGCATTCAAATGGGTATATCTTTCCTTTTCTCCTTTGCTTTTCACTTCTCTTCTTTTCACAGCTATTGGTAAGGCCTCCTCAGACAGCCATTTTGCTTTTTTGCATTTCTTTTTCTTGGGGATGTCTTGATTCCTGTCTCCTGTAGAATGTCATGAACCTCCATCCATAGTTCATCAGGCACTCTATCAGATCTAATCCCTTAAATCTATTTCTCACTTCTACTGTGTAGTCATAAGGGATTTGATTTAAATCATACTTGAATGGTCTCCTTTAGAATGGACTGGTTGGATCTCCTTGCAGTCCAAGGGAGTGGCAAGAGTCTTCTCCAACACCACAGTTCAAAAACATCAATTCTTTGGTGCTCACATTTCTTTACAGTCCAACTCTCACATCCATACATGACTACTGGAAAAACCATAGCCTTGACTAGATGGACCTTTGTTGGCAAAGTAATGTCTCTGCTTTTAAATATTCTATCTAGGTTGGTCATAACTTTCCTTCCAAGGAGTAAGCATCTTTTAATTTCATGGCTGCAATCACCATCTGCAGTGATTTTGGAGCCCCCCAAAATAAAGTCTGACACTGTTTGCCCATCTATTTCCCATGAAGTGATGGGACCAGATGCCATGATCTTTGTTTTCTGAATGTTGAGCTTTAAGCCAACTTTTCCACTCTCCTCTTTCACTTTCATCAAGAGGCTTTTTAGCTCCTCTTCACTTTCTGCCATAAGGGTGGTGTCATCTGCATATCTGAGGTTATTGATATTTCTTCCAGCAATCTTGATTCCAGCTTGTGCTTCTTCCAGCACAGCGTTTCTCATGATGTACTCTGCATATAAGTTACATAAGCAGGGTGACAATATGCAGCCTTGACGTACTTCTTTCACTATTTGGAACCAGTGCAAGGAGATCCAACCAGTCCATTCTAAAGGAGATCAGTCCTGGATGTTCATTGGAAAGACTGATGCTAAAGCTGAAACTCCAATACTCTGGCCACCTCATGCAGAGAGTTGACTCATTGGAAAAGACTCTGACGCTGGGAGGGGTTGGGGGCAGGAGGAGAAGGGGACAACAGAGGATGAGATGGCTGGATGGCATCACCGACTCTGGAAGTTGGTGATGGACAGGAAGGCCTGGCATGCTGCGATTCATGGGGTTGCAAAGAGTCGGACATGACTGTACTGAACTGAACTGAACTGAATGGTCTAATGGTTTTCTCCACTTTCTTCAATTTCACTCTGAATTTGGCAATAAGGAGTTCATGATCTGAGCCACAGTCAGCTCCTGGTCTTGTTTTTGCTGACTGTCTAGAGCTTCTCCATCTTTGGCTGCAAAGAATATAATCAATCTGATTTTGGTGTTGACCATCTAGTGATGTCCATGTGTAGAGTCTTCTCTTGTGCTATTGGAAGAGGGTGTTTGATATGACCAGTGTGTTCTTTTGGCAGAACTCTATTAGCCTTTGACCTGCTTCATTCTGTGCTGTAGGGACAAATTTGCCTGTTACTCCAGGTGTTTCTTGACTTCCTACTTTTGCATTGCAGTCCCCTATGATGAAAAGGACATCTTTTTGGGGTGTTAGTTCTGGAAGGTCTTGTAGGTCTTCCTAGAACTTTTCAACTTCAGCTTCTTCAGCATTACTGGTTGGGGCATAAACTGAGATTACCATGATATTGGATGGTTTGCCTTGGAAACAGAGATCATTCTGTCGTTTTTGAGATTGCATCCAAATACTGCATTTCAGACTCTTTTGTTGACTGTGATGGCTACTCCATTTCTTCTAAGGGATTCCTGCCCACAGTAGTAGATATAATGGTCATTTGAGTTAAATTCACCCATTCCAGTCCATCTTAGTTCACTGATTTCTAGAATGTCAATGTTCACTCTTATCATCTCCTGTTTGACCAACACTTCCAATTTGCCTTGATTCATGAACCTAACATTCCAGGTTCCTATGCAATATTTATAGCATCAAACCCTGATTCCATCACCAGTCCCATTCACAACTGGGTGTTGTTTTTGCTTTGGCTCCATCCCTTCATTTTTTTGGAGTTATTTCTCCACTGATCTCCAGTAGCATATTGGGCACCAATATGCTGACCTGGGGAGTTCATCTTTCAGTGTCCTATCTTTTTGCCTTTTCATACTGTTCATTATATTCTCAAGGCAAGAATAGTGAAGTGGTTTGCCATTCCCTTCTCCAGTGGACCACATTCAGTTTTCATTCCAATCCCAAAGAAAGGCAATGCCAAAGAATGCTCAAACTACTGCACAATTGCACTCATCTCACATGCTAGTAAAGTAATGCTTAAAATCCTCCAAGCCAGGCTTCAGAATACGAGAACCGTGAACTTCTAGATGTTCAAGCTAGTTTTAGAAAAGGCAGAGGAACCAGAGATCAAATTCCCAACATCTGCTGGATCACCAAAAAAGCAAGAAAGTTCCAGAAAAACATCTATTTCTGCTTTATTGAGTATGCCAAAGCCTTTGACTGTGTGGATCACAATAACTGTGGAAAATTCTGAAAGAGATGGGAATCGCAGACCACCTGACCTGCCTCTTGAGAAACCTGTATGCAGGTCAAGAAGCAACAGTTAGAACTGGACATGGAACAACAGACTGGTTCCAAATAGGAAAAAGAGTACATCAAGGCTGTATATTGTCACCCTGCTTATTTAACTTCTATGCAGAGTATATCATGAGAAACGCTGGGCTGGATGAAGCAGAAGCTGGAATCAAGATTGCCAGGAGAAATATCAATAACCTCAGATATGCAGATGACACCACCCTTATGGCAGAAAGTGAAGAACTAAAGAGCTTCTTGATGAAAGTGAAAGTGGAGAGTGAAAAAGTTGGCTTAAAACTCAACATTCAGAAAACTAAGATCATGGCATCTTGTCACATCACTTCCTGGCAGATAGATGGGCAAACAGTGGAAACAGTGGCTGACTTTATTTTCTCAGGTCCAGAATCACTGCAGATGGTGATTGCAGCCATGAAATTAAAAGATGCTTATTCCTTGGAGGGAAAGTTATGACCAACCTAGACAGCATATTAAAAAGCAGAAGCATTACTTTGCCAACAAAGGTCCGTCTAGTCAAGGCTATGGTTTTTCCAGTAGTCATGTATGGATGTGAGAGTTGGACTATAAAGAAAGTTGAGCACTGAAAAATTGATGCTTTTGAACTGTGGTGTTGGAGAAGACTCTTGAAAGTCCTTTGGACTGCGAGGAGATCCAACCAGTCCATCCTAAAGTAGATCAGTCCTGGGTATTCATTGGAAAGACTGATGTTGAAACTGAAATTCCAGTACTCTGGCCACCTGATACGAAGAGCTGACTCATTTGAAAAGACCCTGATGCTGGGAAAGATTGAGGGCAGGAGGAGAAGGGGACGACAGAGGATGAGATGGTGGGATGGCATCACCGACTCAATGGACATGGTTTTGGGTGGATTCCGGGAGTTGGTGATGGACAGGGAGGCCTGGCATGCTGCGATTCATGGGGTCGCAATGAGTCGGACACGACTGAGCGACTGAACTGAACTGAACTGAACTGTTGCACTGCTGACTTTTGTACCAAAGGTTGGAGACTGCCTTCCAGTCTCAATCTGGTGGTTTCTTCTACCGTGGATACCCCATAAAGTCAGGCAAGTGAATTCAAAATGAAAATGCCACATAGAATCATCCCATTTAGTATGTTGCTAAAATACTATTAGATAAAGAATACAATACTATTAGATAAAGATTTTTCTGCTGCTATATGTGTTCATTGTAACCCTCATAAAGATGCTTGTGATCTGGAGAGACTGTTGGAGAGTTGAGACTCTGAAGGCCCCCTTCTGCTACACTTGACATGTGTGTTTCCCTGGGTGAAGCTTGGAACAGCCATTATCCGTCCCCACACCTGTAGCATGATTTCTAGAGAGGCAGGCTTGCCCTCGGCACTTTGGCACTGATCTCTATTGTCTTACTTCTGGGAGTGAGTTTGGGAACTGGCATGCCATTCTGATGCTCTACTAATTACCCTGTGCTCACTTTCTTTTATATGTGCATTGGACAATATTCAAAATGTTTGTGCATGACTTTCTCAGAGGCAGGTTAGATGAAATGTTTCTGCATGAATTATATTCCACGAAATGTTAAAGTTTCCATCGAGGGATTGGAATAGATGAATTCCTTATTTAACTATAGGTTATACATTCCTGGAGGATCACAGCAATGCTTGAGTCATTTTTCACATTTCACAGCACCTGACAATTTTTATTTCTGGTGGAAATGCACAGACATTAGTGGAATCTGAGACAGGCACGATCTGGATTTTGGTAGCATGCTGGTAGCTCCATCTGAGACACCCCCTGGTATATATAGGGCATCCAAGATGAGTAGGAGAGAGGAAATATAAGCCAGAAATGCACAGAAGGATGCAAGTACTTTTCAGAGCATATACCATCTCAGACTCCAGTTGTGCTAGTTGGCTTGTACCTGCGTGTTTCCAGCCTCTATTTTCATTTCCACCTTAAATCATCCTCCTTCCACTTCTGGATTCTATCCCAAGAGTGGATCTCAACATTGGATCCTCTCGAAGAGCACAGGTCCAGGTGACCTTGACTTGCCTGAGGACACTGGATACTGAAGTGACTCCAGTGTCGATATGTGTAGTCTCTTTCAACAGTGAGTTAGGAAATAGATGGAATACATATGGGCTTCTCTGATGGCTCGGTGGTAAAGAATCCGCCTGCAATGCAGGCAATACAGAATACGTGGGTTTGATCCCTGGGTTGGGAAAATCCCCGGGAGGAGGAAAATGGCAACCTACTACAGTATTCTTACGAGAAGAATTCCATGGACAGAGAAGCCTGGTGGGCTGCAGTCCAAAGGGTCATAAAGAGTTGGACACTACTGAGCGATGGTGCATACATGCAAAGGATGCACAGTAGTTAACACCGTCTAGCTGCCTAATCAGACATGCCAAGGTTCAGATGCAAGATCACTTTGAGGCCAAGCGATCTGGGAGAGAGAAAGTTAATAAGTCCTTGTTGTCTTATCTGTAAAAAGTGAGTAAACGTATTTTTTCATAGAATGGGAGGAGGATTAAACTAGGCAATGCCAAGCATTCAGCACAGTGCCCAGGAACACACTAGGTGCTCATTAGAGAGTAGCAGTAAACAGTTACTTAACAGACTATTTGGACTTGTGGAAATGTCACATGGGTATCTAGCTGAATTAAAAACTATCTGCATATTGTAGCATTTTGTTGAGTCATTAAAATTATAGAATTTCATAGTGCTCTAGAGACTTAGGATAACTGATTCTTATCAACTGATTTTAGTAAAAAAATTACAAATATAATATCAATGCAAATATTTGCTCTTTAGAATATGGTAATCTGGAGGAAAAGCGTTGCATTTTTTATCCTAGAATATATATTTATTGTATATAAGAAGGGTGATCAATGTAATTGGGAGAGAAATATGTAAGAAATGGGTATAAAGAAGATGCGAAACTCGTTTTTAATATCAAGGCAAAAGGGGGTGTTATTAATCTCTTTAATTACCCTCTGACAAAGTGATATTTATTACCCTGTATTCAGGTATCATATTCCTGAATTTTAAGTGTAATATTCCAAAATATAAAGTAAATGGCCTTTCAGCTTCTTTTACACTGTTTCCCTGTAATGGGAAACTTAATGTCTCTGTTAACAAAGTTTGTGCCTATTATGGCTATTGAAAGATCTTGGAAAATATCCTTGTTTTTCATTGTTGTTCTAAGAAAAGAATGACTCCCAAATAAGCAGAGTTTGGCATCTGATGGCTTTACTCTTCACTCAGACATTTTAGATACAAATATTATCAGAGAAATTAAGATCTTAATAATTCTTACAGGATGTAAACTGACCTGAATTCCAATTCAAGTTAATAATCAGTATAACACATCAATTTTTACCAGTTACCTTGTTCTGCAGTTGATGATTTACCAGATAATCATTTCACACCAATATTTCTTTTTGTTTTGAAAAAATGTTCAACTCCCCAGAAGTGAATGAAAACTCTTCAGAGACTACCTATTTTTTTTTTTAATGGTCATTGATGTTAGTTTTGAGTATTACTTTGTATTGTGGGCTTCTTGCATTTACACTTACACTTTCTCTCTACAGTGGTGAATCTCACCCCTACCTGAGATTTATGTCCAATGAGGATGTGTTTGAGTACTGGAGAACCTAGCTGTCATGTAGCTGCAACAGTGAAGCAGGTTCATTTTAGTCTGATGAGGAAGGCTCTCTGGATCAGAAAGATTTAGCTGGTCTACTATCATGGGAAATGATCCTCCTTGCTTTCAGCCTAACCATTCATAATTTCCTCTCATCCTTTCACTCATCATGTTTTTTTCATTAAGTCAATAGAAACGCATTATCACAGGGCATTCACATTTACTTGGTATGTGAATTAATGGTTTCCATTAGAATTAACTGGCTAGAAATTTGCAAAGCAAAAATGATTGGAAGCAGACAGAAATACCAAGTGTTGGCAATCATATAGGGAAATGGGAAACCTCATACTTTGCTGGTAGGGATGTGAAATAGTACAGTTACTTTGGAGAAGAGTTTGGTAGTTTCCTAGAAAGTTAAATATATATTCTCTATACAACTCAGGAATTCTACTTCTAGGCATTTATCTGACAGAAGGGAAAAAGTATTTCCATACAAAAACTTTTCTGCCAATGTTTATAGCAACATTATTCTTAACAGTCAAGAAGTAGCAGCAGTCCAAATGTCTTCAACTTAATGGATCAACAAATTTGGTATATTATACTATGAAAACTATTCACACAAAAGGAACAAATAACTGGTGCCTATTACAATATGAACATGCCTCAAAAATATCCTCTTAAGTTAAAGAAATGAGGCACAAAATGTTACATGTTTAGCAAGTTGTTAATTCTAGGAATATTCAAAGCTACATCAATTGGACATATATAAAAAACCCTACAGACTCCACACAAAAACTATTAGAACTAATAAGTGAATTCAGCAAGGCAGCAGGATACAAGACATACAAGGATACAGAAGTCTGTTGTATTTTTCTATACTGGTAATAGAGAAAGTTAAAAAGTCTCATTTAAAATTGTGTCAGAAAAAAAAAAAGAAAGAAAGAAATAACCTGGGAATAAACCTAACCAAGGAGGTAAAACAACTGTACACTGGAAACTATAAAATGTTGAGAAAGGAAATTGAAGATGGTTCAAAGAAATGGAATGGTGTCCTATGCTCTTGTATTGGAAGAGTTACTATTGTTAAAATGGCCATATTACCCAAAGCGATCTACAGATTTATGAGATCCCAATCAAAATACCAAGGATATTTTTCACAGAACTACAACAAATAGTCTTAAATTTTTTATGGAACCACAAAGTACTCAGAATTGTTAAATCTGTCCTGAAGAAAAAGAACAAAGCTGGATGGATAGCCCTCCCAGACTTCAGACAATACTACACAGCTGCAGTAATCCAAACAGCATGGTATTGGCACAAGAATAGGCATATGGATCAACAGAACAGAACGGAGCCCAGAAATAAACCCACACACCTGTGGTAAACTAATCTGCAACAAAGAAGGCAAGAATATACAGTGAAAAAGACAATCTCTTCATCAGATGAAACTGGAAACACTGAAAGCCTCGTGGAAATCAATGAAATCAGAACTCCCTCATACCTTGCGCAAAAGTGAACTCATAAAGTGATTTAAAGGCCTAAATATAAGCCATGATATGAGCCATGACACCATAAAAGTCCTAGAAGAGAACATAAGCAAAACATTCTCTGACATGCTGCTGCTAAGTCACTTCAGTCGTGTCCAACTCTATGCAACCCCATAGATGGCAGCCCACCAGACTCCCCCGTCCCTGGGATTCTCCAGGCAAGAACACTGGAGTGGGTTGCCATTTCCTTCTCCAATGGATGCAAGTGAAAAGTGAAGTGAAGTCACTCAGTCGTGTCCGACTCTTCGTGACCCCATGGACTGCAGCCCACCAGGCTCCTCCATCCAAGGGATTTTCCAGGCAAGAGTACTGGAGTGGGCTGCCATTGCCTTTTCCGTCTCTGACATAGATCGTGGTAATATTTTCTTAGATCAGCCTCCGAATGCAAAAGAAATAAAACCAAAATTAAATTGGACCTATTCTAACTTTAATGCTGTTGCACAGCAAAGGAAGTCATCAACTAAATGAAAAGACAGCCTATGGGATGGGAGAAAATACTTGTGAATGATGCAACTAACAAGGGGTTCAATGCCAAAATATATAAACAGCTCATACAACTCAATATCAGAAAAGCACCCCAATCAAAAAGTGGGCAGAAGATATAAATAAACATTTCTCCAAAGGAAACATACAGATGGCCGACAGTCACATGAAAAGACGCCCAACGTCACTTCATTATTAGAGAAATACAAATCAGAACCTCAGTGAGGTACCACCTGACACTGGTCAGAATGGCTATCACGAAAAATTCTACGAATAATAGATGCTGGAGAGGATGTGGAGAGAGGGAACCCTCCTGCATACTGTTGGTGTCCCAGTCACTATGCAAAAGCGGATGGAGGTTCCTTCAGTTCAGTTCAGTTCAGTCACTCAGTCGTGTCCGACTCTTTGCGACCCTATGAATCGCAGCACGCCAGGCCTCCCTGTCCATCACCAACTCCCGGAGTTCACTCAGACTCACGTCTATCGAGTCCATGATGCCATCCAGCCATCTCATCCTCGGTCATCCCCTTCTCCTCCTGCCCCCAATCCCTCCCAGCATCAGAGTCTTTTCCAATGAGTCAACCCTTCACGTGAGGTGGCCAGAGTATGGGAGCTTCAGCTTTAGCATCATTCCTTCCAAAGAAATCCCAGGGTTGATCTCCTTGAGAATGGACTGCTTGGATCTCCTTGCAGTCCAAGGGACTCTCAAGAGTCTTCTCCAACACCAGTTTAAACGCATCAATTCTTCGGCGCTCAGCCTTCCTCACAGTCCAACTCTCACATCCATACGTGACCACAGGAAAAAACATAGTCTTGACTAGACGGACCTTAGTCGGCAAAGTAATGTCTCTGCTTTTGAATATACTATCTAGGTTGGTCATAACTTTTCTTCCAAGTAGTAAGCATCTTTTAATTTCATGGCTGCAGCGAAGATCATGGCATCTGGTCCCATCACTTCATGGGAAATAGATGGGGAAACAGTAGAAACAGTGTCAGACTTTATTTTTTGGAGCTCCAAAATCACTGCAGATGGTGACTGCAGCCATGAAATTGGTGGTGTTGGAGAAGATTCTTGCCACTCCCTTGGACTGCAAGGAGATCCAACCAGTCCATTCTGAAGGAGATCAACCCTGGGATTTCTTTGGAAGGAATGATGCTAAAGCTGAAGCTCCAATACTTTGGACACTTCATGCGAAGAGTTGACTCATTGGAAAAGACTCTGATGCTGGGAGAGATTGGGGGCAGGAGGAGAAGGGGACGACCGAGAATGAGATGGCTGGATGGCATTACTGACTCGATGGACATGAGTCTGAGTGAACTCCAAGAGATGGTGATGGACAGGGAGGCCTGGCGTGCTGCGATTCATGCGGTCGCAGAGTCGGACATGACTAAGCAACTGAACTGAACTGAACTGAGTCACCATCTGCAGTGATTTTAGAGCCCCCCAAAATAAAGTCTGACACAGTTTCCGCTGTTTCCCCATCTATTTCCCATGAAGTGATGGGACCAGATGCCATGATCTTCATTTTCTGAATGTTGAACTTTAAGCCAACTTTTTCACTCTCTACTTTCACTTTCATCAAGAGGCTTTTTAGCTCCTGTTCACTTTCTGCCATAAGGGTGGTGTCATCCGCATATCTGAGGTTATTGATATTTCTCCTGGCAATCTTGATTCCAGCTTGTGTTTCTTCCAGTCCAGCGTTTCTCATGATGTACTCTGCATATAAGTTAAATAAGCAGGGTGACAATATACAGCCTTGACGGACTCCTTTTCCTATTTGGAACCAGTCTGTTGTTCCATGTCCAGTTCTAACTGTTGCTTCCTGACCTGCATACAGATTTCTCAAGAGGCAGGTCAGGTGGTCTGCGATTCCCATCTCTTTCAGAATTTTCCACAGTTTCTTGTGATCCACACAGTCAAAGGCTTTGGCATAGTCAATTAAGCAGAAATAGATGTTTTTCTGGAACTCTCTTGCTTTTTCCATAATCCAGTGGATGTTGGCAATTTGATCTCTGGTTCCTCTGCCTTTTCTAAAACCAGCTTGACCATCAGGAAGTTCACGGTTCACATATTGCTGAAGCCTGGCTTGGAGAATTTTGAGCATTTCTTTAGTAGTGTGTGAGATGAGTGCAGTTGTGCAGTAGTTTGAACATTCTTTGGCATTGTCTTTCTTTGGATTGGAATGAAAACTGACCTTTTCCAGTCCTGTGACCACTGCTGAGTTTTCCAAATTTGCTGGCATATCGAGTGCAGCACTTTCACAGCATCATCTTTCAGGATTTGAAATAGCTCAGCTGGAATGCCATCACCTCCACTAGCTTTGTTCATAGTGATGCTTCCTAAAGCCCACTTGACTTCACATTCCAGGATGTCTGGCTCTAGATTAGTGATCACATCATCATGATTATCTGGGTCATGAAGACCTTTTTTGTACAGTTCTTCCGTGTATTCTTGCCACCTCTTCTTAATATCTTCTGCTTCTGTTAGGTCCAGACCATTTCTGACCTTTATCGAGCCCATCTTTGCATGAAATGTTCCCTTGGTATCTCTAATTTTCTTGAAGAGATCTCTAGTCTTTCCCATTCTGTTTTCCTCTATTTCTCTGCATTGATCACTGAAGAAGGCTTTCTTATCTCTTCTTGCTATTGTTTGGAACTCTGCATTCAGATGCTTATATCTTTCCTTTTCTCCTTTGCTTTTTGCCTCTCTTCTTTTCACAGCTTTTGTAAGGCCTCCCCAGACAGCCATTTTGCTTTTTTGCATTTCTTTTCCATGGAGGTGGTCTTGAACCCTGTCTCCTGTACAGTGTCATGAACCTCATTCCATAGTTCATCAGGCACTCTATCTATCATATCTAGTCCCTTAAATCTATTTCTCACTTCCACTGTATAATCATAAGGGATTTGATTTAGGTCATACCTGAATGGTCTAGTGGTTTTCCCTACTTTCTTCAATTTACGTCTGAATTTGGCAATAAGGAGTTCATGATCTGAAGCACAGGCAGCTCCTGGTCTTGTTTTTGTTGACTGTATAGAGCGTCTCCATCTTTGGCTGCAAAGAATATAATCAATCTGATTTTGATGTTGACCATCTGGTGATGTCCATGTGTAGAGTCTTCTCTTGTGTTGTTGGAAGAGGGTGTTTGCTATGACCAGTGCATTTTCTTGGCAAAACTCTATTAGTCTTTGCCCTTCTTCATTCCACATTCCAAGGCCAAATTTGCCTGTTACTCCAGGTGTTTCTTGACTTCCTACTTTTGCATTCCAGTCACCTATGATGAAAAGGACATCTTTTTTGGGTGTTCATTCTAAAAGGTCTTGTAGGTCTTCATAAAACCGTTCAACTTCAGTTTCTTCAGCATTACTGGTTGGGGCATAGACTTGGATAACTGTGATATTGAATGGTTTGCCTTGGAGATGAACAGAGATCATTCTGTCGTTTTTGAGATTGCATGTAAGTACTGCCATCAGACTCTTGTTGACTATGATGGCTACTCCATTTCTTCTGAGGGATTCCTGCCCACAGTAGTAGATATAATGGTCATCTGAGTTAAATTCACCCATTCCAGTCCATTTTAGGTCACTGATTCCTAGAATGTCGACGTTCACCCTTGCCATCTCTTGTTTGACCACTTCCAATTCATGGACCTGACATTCCAGGTTCCTATGCAATATTGCTCTTTACAGCATCGGATCTTGCTTCTGTCACCAGTCACATCCACAAGTGGGTGTTGTTTTTGCTTCGGCTCCATCCCTTCATTCTTTTGGAGTTATTTCTCCACTGATCTAGAGTAGCATATTGGGCACCTAATGACCTGGGGAGTTCCTCTTTTGGTATCCTATCATTTTGCCTTTTAATACTGTTCATGGGGTTCTCAAGGCAAGAATACTGAAGTGGCTTGTCATTCCCTTCTCCAGTGGACCACATTCTGTCAGACCTCTCCACCATGACTCGCCCATCTTGGGTGGCCCTGCAGGCATGGCTTGGTTTCATTAAGTTAGACAAGGCTGTGGTCCTAGTGTGATTAGATTGACTAGTTTTCTGTGAGTATGGTTTCAGTGTGTCTGCCCTCTGATGCCCTCTTGCAACACCTACCATCTTACTTGGGTTTCTCTTACCTTGGGCTTGGGGTATCTCTTCACGGCTGCTCCAGCAAAGCACAGCCACTGCTCCTTACCTTGGACGAGGGGTATCTCCTTACCACCACCTTTCTTGAAGCTTCAACGTGGGATAGCTCCTCTAGGCCCTCCTGGGCCTGCGCAGCCACCGCTCCTCGGGTTGCTCCTCCTGTCCGCCGGCCCTGGCCTCGGGCTCGGGGTGGCTCCTCAGGGTGGCTCCTCAGGGTCACCACCCCTGGTGTCAGTCGCCGGCACGAGGTGGCTTCTCCCAGCTGCCACTGACCTCAGACGCGGGGTGTCTCCTCCCGGCCGCCACTGACCGCGGACACCGGGTAGCTCCTCTCTGCCATTCCTGCGCTGTTGCAGCCTGGTACTTGAGGCCGCTGCCCCTGACCTCGGACGTGGGGTAGCTCCTCTTGGCCGCGCTTGTGCGCTGGCTCGCAGCCGCCTGTTCCTTAAGAATCTCAATATAAATAGAGTTACCATATGATCCAGCAATCCCATTTCTGGGCATATATCCAGGAAAAATGAAAACTAATTTGAAAAGACAACTGTATTCCAGTGTTCATAGCATCGTTATTTAAAATAGCCAAGATATGGAAATAACATAACTGCCCATCAGCAGATGACTGGTTTAAGACAATGTGTGTGTTTTCCTGGTGATGCTAGTGGTAATTTACTGTCGTAAAAAAGAGTGAAGTATTGCCATTCGCAGCAACATGGGTGGACCTGCAGAGGATACTACAAGTGGAGTCAGTCAGAAGGACAAATACAAATGTTACATGAGGTCACTTATATGTAGGATCTAAGGAAAAATAATACAAATTTATATACAAATCAGACTCATAGACATAGAAAACAAACTTAGAGATACGAAAGGGGAAAAGGAGTGGGGGAAGGGTAAATCAGGATTATGAGATTAACGGGTACAAACTGTCATACATAAGATAGATAAGCAACAAAGATTTACTGTATAATACAAGGAACAATATTCAGTGTCTTATAATAACCTATAATGGAAAATAATCTGAAAAAATATGAAAAACTGAATCACTTTTCTTTATACCTGCAACTAGCATAACATTGCAAATCAACTATACTTTAGTAAAAACATATCGAAACAAAATTTGGCTAAAGGAAAAAGGTAGATTTTAAAGTCTATTTAATGACACGGAGAGGAAGTTAGAGATCCCCAAGAGAGGGCCAAGTGAGGGCCACATGCAGGCAGGGGTGAAGGCCTCAAGCACTGAGCAGTGCTCAGGGCTGTGAGTACATGGGTTCTAGTTAAAGCCATGACCTGACTAATTCTTAAGGGAGAGGAAGACGAAACCCAGATCCTTAGAGCACATCAGAGGTCTTAAGGAGAAGCCAAAAGTGTGAGGGAATGGATAGTGAGGCGGACCCAGCAGCACAGTGAATAGAGAGAAGACATCCTGATGGAGCAGAACAGAAGGAATATAACTACAAAAAGAGTATAATCCTGCTACACTTATTTTAGCTGATTAATGTGTATTTAATTATTTCTCACTGGTAAATATATTCTCCTAATTAAACTCTGCATTTTGACTTCTTTTAATTTAGCAAAAGCATTTGCTCTGCATCCATAATGATGATTCTGTAAAGCTTCATCTGCTGAAAATTAATTAAATAGTGAGACATGCTGAAGATGTGTCCATTTCCAGATAAATAACCCCTGTTGTAGAAATAAATTATCATATTCAACAATTGTTGCTGCAAGTATTTGAAAATTCTAAGTGGCACTATTCAAAAATTCTCACCAGTCTAAAGCTTTTCAATGAATTATCAGTTCCCTTATTTACATAATATATTCAAGAAGATGTGCAAGTTTGACAATGAAGCCATTTCTGTGACGAGGGCAAAGGACAGGTGAGAGTTGTAAATGAGTTGTGAAGTCTTTTATTGAAACAGATTTTAGTTTAAATGTGCATTAACTTAAAATTTTATATGAAGTTTTGTCTAAAAAATGAGAGCCTGTAGAATTTTTATCTTTCCAGTGCATGGGTTTTCAATTAGCTACTGTCTAAACAGGTAATCAAACTGATACTATGGGTAAGAAGCCAGTAAAGAACCATACTCAGAAGAAAAATTTGTGGCTTTTCCCTTTGTTCTCTGTGTTCAGAATGGAAATGCCTGGGCCTTTCTCAAACACCTCAGAATCAAGTAACGGTTAGCACACAGACCAGGAGGACCTGTCTGACATCCTGTTCATCACTACCCGCTCTGGTCAGTCCCTCATGACCTAGTTATTCAGTTTCCCGTTGAATGAATGATGATACTACAGTATGAAGATGTTACATTCTTCTCCCTTTTAGCCATTTGAGCTCCCAGAACAACTGAACAAGGAGTAACCTTTAATTCACTCCGATGAAGCAGGATTAATTCTGATGTAAATCTGCAAACTCTGCTACACGTTTTCAGGTGTCATTGAGCAGTGTAAACACTTAGGATAGTGTATACGTTGAACAGTCAGAAAGGTTCACCACTGAAAATGAGGAAAAAGAAAAGACACCAAAGAAGGCGTATTATAGGCCAGAATGTGGTATTTTCCTGCATCATATGTGTTTTCCCAGAAACCCACTTCACAATAAACTTACTCTGAGAAACAAACTCTTGTTTGGCATATTCCATTTCCTAGACCACACTTAAAACTGGCCTGATGGCTCCCTGGAGAAATGTCTGATTCTTGATCAGGGGCAGAAAATACAAGATGAACCTGGAGGATCCTAAAGTGCCAGAAAGTAAGGAATTGCTAAAGAGAAAAAAAAAATGAGGTGTGCAAAAAGAATGTAGGAATCAACCTAGAAGAGCTCCCAATGGCCAAAGCTGGAAAATTATGAGCAACAAAACACATTGACAGTATTTTACTATAACTCCAAAAGTAAAACGATATCTGAGTCAATATTGATATAAATAAATGATTATAAAAATAAATAAGTGTGGGAGAAGGGACAAGTCTGCCTTAGAGAAGAATTCTAAGTAATTCTTCTCCTCCCAGGGAAGATACATCCTCTCCAGGTGGTATAACAATGTCCCTCCTGCTGAGTGTGGGCTGGATTTAATCACTGGCTTCCAAAGAATAACATATGGAAAGGAAAAAATAGAAACTTTCCAGTGAACAAAGCTGGCAGTGTTCAAGATTAGCATCACCATTGAAGTCATGTTGATGTCAGCAGTGTCTGCCTGTGATTAGGGTCAATTACCTCTGTAAGTATAGTGCTCATTTTTGTGTCTTTCTAGATATACTAGTCTTTTTCTACTACAGAAGATACCTCTAGTATCATGAGGTCTGTCGAATCATTTGCCTGAAGAGGTGGGGCTGCATGTGCCTCAGCCAGGATCAGCTGCTGCAAACTTCTTCCTCAGAACCATACTCAGAGCTAAAAACCTTCCACATAACCTAATAAGTGGGTCAGAGCATTATTTGTCCTCAAATGTGGAGTGTGCAAAACCTGAAGAAGTCTACCTTGCATGATGCTTGCTTTGCAAAAGATGCAGTGTGCGGTAATCTTCCTTTATTTTCAGGGATGTGCTGGCAATCTTCTGAATCTTGTAGAGTTTCTTTCCTCCTGTCGGAACACCTGGAGTATTTGCTTGTTGTTGCTCAACAACAACAATTAATATAATGTCATAAATACAGTGGACCAAAGTGATGTTCTGTAGAATATCCACAGTGGCAAGGCACCTTAAGACTATCCCGTGGTGGCGGGCAGGAGAATTAACTCCTTAAGAGAAGCAGCTCCTGTGGGCTGAGGGCAATTCCCAAAGAGGGAATGGCACACGATACATGAGTGCCTAAAACCCCGAGGGCTTGAAGGTGGATGGGTTGGGACCTGGAAGGGTGCTGATTATACTTGTAATGAATGCCATGAACAGAAAGAAGCTAAGAAAAAAAGACACAAGAGGAAAAAACTGAATCACCCATAAATTAAAATAGAGAAGATATTTTAGGCAAATGACTGACAATTAATTTGTTATAATACCAAAAAGAGAAAAGCCATTTACTTGTGGTTCAATGAGCCATGATAAATTTCATGAGGTTTCATTTATATTTACACTTGTAGAACGTGGATTGCATATGACATCATTTGAAAGCCAATAATAGGAATGAAAAATTAGAAACAGAATATAAATTAAAGCTTTAAAAATAGTTCCGTTTTCTGACTGCAAACATTTTGTATTTTGAAAATCCTTCTGCAATTCTGGCATGTCATACTGCCAAGCCACATTGTAAAGTGACCGATAACCAGATCAAAATCCTCTCTCAAGATTTTATCAAGGACAACTCTTGAGAGCATTGTCTTTATAACTTGTATGGTTGTCTGATGGGTACATCCACATACTTGAGCACAGAGACTCCTTGATGAAGATAATGAAAGAGCATCGTGACCACTGGGACATGCAAGACTCAGCCACAGGATGAGAATTTAGGTCCTGAGTAATCTGAGAGCTAAAGATGTTTTTGCAGTGGTTTGCTGGCCCTTTCACTGAACCTCGGCTAGTGTGTGTGAGCCCCTTCAGAGTGCCTGGACCCTGTCGGGCTGCAGGGGACGTGGCAGTGCTCAGTTTAATGGCTGGCCCACAGGTAAATGCCTTGGCCTATGACATGTTGGCCGAAGGGAGATTGTGCCAGTTCCAGCCTAGACCTTAAGAGGCTTAGTGTATTTCCACCTGTCCTTTTGTGTGTCAGCTTTGCCATGAAAGGTACAAGGTCTGGCTACCATCATCCAGGAAGGACGCAAGACACTGAAGTGGAGCCACCCTGGCTGCTGCAGCCAGAAGCAGGGCTTGTTTCTCTGTGCCTCTGAGCATTGCCAGGCATTTTTCATGTAACAGACCCTAACCAAGCTGGTTGATCTTGTACAAGTCTACTGTTCATCCTACTCTCTGGCTGTGGGTCTAAAATCTCTTGAGTCCTACCTCTGGGTTGCAGCTGAACCACTGGAAGTGTAGCCAAGTCAGGCTATATGGCCTCTACCATCTTTCCTGACTGTACAAGTCATGGGCCTGAATCACATGCAAAGCACCTCAGTAAGCTTCCACAGCAGTCAGTCACAGTGGGAGGAATTAAGCCAATGATCAAAAATGTGATGCTTAAGATTAAGTTTCCCCCATGTCTGGGAACTGGGAAGTGGATAATATTTAGTGAGCACCTATTCTGAGATGGCTGGATGGCATCACTGACTTGATGGATGTGAGTCTGAGTGAACTCCAGGAGTTGGTGATGGACAGGGAGGCCTGGCGTGCTGCGATTCATGGGGTTGCAGAGAGTCAGACACGACTGAGCGACTGAACTGAACGGAACTGATTCTGTGTGTAGGACATTTGCTGTGGGTTCTAATGCCATGCATCTCATTTAATCCTTATAATGAATGTTCACAGGTGTATCATCACCCTAGGAAGAGGCTCAAAATTCAGAGGTTATGTCACTTGCTAAAGGTCACCAAAGGAATTGGTGGACTGAGCCACTGGACCCAGGATTTCCTGGTGCCGAAGCCAGCTCTTTCTCCACTACTTCAGTGTGTCTGAGCCCACAGTGATGCTGGACTCAATTTTTCCGAAATATCTAATCTCTAATCTTATATGTCCCATCACAGAATGAGATAGTTCAGGAAATGCTAATCTACAATTTTTTCCTCTAAAATGATATAGATAAATAAGTTACCCCAATATCTGGTTCCTAATCGTTAGCTACCATTAAGGGTTAGCTCTCCTCACTATTTTCACAGATATTGCTAATACAAATTAAATGAAGATATATGTGTAAAGACAATGGGTCCTCAAGCCATTTACTTTGGCTCTTACTATGGAAGACAGATTCTTTTTTTTAATTTTATTTTACTGGATTACTTCACTTTGTATAACAGGCTCCAGTTTCAGTTGATTTACAATGTTGTGTTAGTTTTGGGAGTACAGCAAAGTGAATCAGTCATGTCTCTGCATATATTCATTCCTTTTTAGATTCTTTACTCCTATAGGCTATCATACAATATTGAGTAGACTTCCTTGTGCTATACAGTAGGTCATTATTGGTTATCTATCTTATATATAGTAGCATGTGTTCATCCACTTTTTTGCCCATATTTCCTCTTTGGTAACCATAAGTTTGTTTTTGGTATCTGTAAGTCTGTTTCTATTTTGTAAATAAGTTCATTTGTATCTGTTTTAAATTAGATCACACATATGAGTGATACCATATATTTGTCTGACTTAACTCGGTATGATGATCTCTGTGCATCCGTGTTGTTGCAAATGGCATTATTTCATTTCTTAAATTGTGTTGTTCAGTCTCTCAGTCATGTCTGACTCTTTGCAACCCAGTGGACTGCAGCATGCCAGGCTTCCCTGTCCTTCACCATCTCCCAGAGCTTGCTCAAACCCATATCCATTGAGTTGGCGATGCCATCCAACCTCTGTCATCCCCTTCTCTTCCTGCCTTCTATCTTTGCCAGCATCAGGGTCTTTTCCAGTGAGCTGGCTCTCTGCATTAGGTGGCCAGAGTATTGGAGCTTCAGCTTCAGCAGCAGTCCTTCCAATAAATATTCAGGGTTGATTTCCTTTAGGAGGGACTGGTTGGATCTCCTTGCAGTCCAAGGGACTCTCAAGAGTCTTCTCCAACACCACAGTTCAAAAGCATCAATTCTTCAGCGCTCACCTTTCTTTACGGTCCAACTCTCACATCTATACGTGACCACTGGAAAAACCAGAGCTTTGACTAAACAGACCTTTGTCAGCAGTGTAGTGTTCTGCTTTTTAATATATTATCTAGGTTGGCCATAGCTTTTCTTCCAAGGACCAAGCATCTTTTAATTTCATGGCTGCAGTCACCATCTGCAGTGATTTTGGAGCCCAAGAAAGTAAAGTCTGTCACTGTTTCCATTGTTTCCCCATCTATTTGCCATGAAGTGATGGGACCAGATGCCAAGATCTTAATTTTTTGAATGTTGAGCTTTAAGCCAACTTTTTCACTCTCCTCTTTCGCTTTTATCAGGATGCTCTTTAGTTCCTCTTTGCTTTCTGCCATAAGGGTTTTGTCATCTGCATGTCTGAGGCTATTGATATTTCTTCTGGGAATCCAGATTCCAGCTTCTGTTCTATCCAGCCTGGCATTTTGCACAATGTACTCTGCATATAAGTTAAATAAGCTGGACAGCATGGACGTACTCCTTTCCCAATTTGGAACCAGTCTGTTGTTCCATATCCAGTTCTAACTGGTGCTTCTTGACCTGCATATAGGAGTTCATACATATTTTTTCATGGCTGAGTAGTATTCCATTTTGTATATTTACCACATCTTCTTTATCCGTTCCTCTGTTGATGGACATTTAATTGCTTCCATGTCTTGGCTGTTGTAAATAGTTCTGCTATGAACATTGGAGGGCGTGTACCTTTGCAGATGATCGTTCTCTTTGGATATATGCCCAGGAGTGAGATAGTTGGATCTTTATGGTAATTCTATTTTAGTTTTTTAAGGAACCTCCATCCTGTCCTCCAGTGTTTGTACCAGTTTATATTCCCACTAATAGTGTAGAGGATTCCCTTTTCTCCACACCCATTCCAGCATTTGTTATTCATAGATTTTTTAATGATACCCATTCTGATCAGTGTGAGGTGATACCTCACTGTCATTTTGATTTGCATTTCTCTGATGATTAGTGATATTCGGCATCTTTTCATGTCCTTTTTTGCCATCTGTGTGTCTGTTTAGTCTTTGGCCCACTTTCTGATTGGGTTGTTTGTTTTTGACATAGAGCTGCATGAGCAGTTTGTATATTTTTAACAGCCATCCTTGTTGGTTGCTTCATTTGCAAATATTTCCTCACATTCTGTGGGTTTTCTTTGCATTTTTTTATGGTTTTCTTTGCTGTCACAGATTCTTTATAACATGATAAATGCATTCTCTTGTCACCTAACATCAGAACTACTGTTTGGAAGGAACTATTCTTTTGTTTATAAAACATTTAAGATTCCCTCTGGCATAGAAGAAAACCTAGGGGCCTGATGTCAACAGAACTCTACCCATGCAAAGAAAAAGGGCTAAATTCTACGTGATACATGGCGTAAACCAGTGGCTGATGACTGTGTGCCAGGAAAACAGCTGTGTGCTTCATGTATTAACTCATGTAATCCTCAGATATCACGAGCTAGGTATGCTTATACTACCCACTTCTCCAAATTGGAAAACCAGCCACAGTGGTTCAATAATTTTCCCAGTTGTACAAATAGCTAGAAGTCACAGACTTAGGACTAAGAACCAGGTATCCTCAGCTTCATAAATGGTTGTCTTCATAACTGTTCTTTAACTTTTTCCCTCTAGAATGGTTTATTCCTACAAAAAAAAAAAAAAGGAGTAAGGATAGAAATGGAATCTCTAGAGGGAAAAGGGAAAAATATTCAAGTCCAGAATCTGATGAAAAGTTACTGCATAAAACCTACTGGTTGAATGGATTAAAGTATGAAAAGTGAAATCGGAATTAATGCCTAATATAAAATTGGATATTTCTGTCTCTTTGGTATATGATATAAATTCAAACCATAGTAAAAATCAACTGTATGCACAGTAACTCCTTTAAAGAGTATTAGATTGCCTGGGGAAGACGATGTTGAGTTTTTTCATAGTTTGTTTGCATATATGAATAGCTATTTCCTCAATACCACAAACACCTGTAAAATAATCTAAAATTAATCACTGTCTGGCAGTATTTAAAACAAACAAACCAAGTTTGAGGCATTTTGAGTGAAAAGAAAAGAACCTGAAACAAATGGAAACATTCTCCAGGATCTTCTTTCATCTCACCAGTAATAGATCATTAGTTGAAATAATTTTTTCATTGGAAACGTGTGTTTTAGGAAGATGGTTGTAAGTCTATTCTCAGTGAGACAGAATCGGAGAAAGAAAAAAATCTGGAGGAAAAAGGGAGGAATAAAAAGATTTAATAGCTTGAAGCTCCTAGAAATCTAAATACAAACATCAGTGGCAGCAGGGTGAAACAAGACACAGCAGACACTCACTGCTCAAGAATCTGCTTGATATTCTCCACCACGTGTCCTCCACATCTCAAGGAGGAATTTCTATCAGCAAGGAAACTCAAAATAGTTCCTGGTTTACATGAAGATCTGCAGTGGCAAAGGCCATCAATTATTCTTCCCTGAAAATGCAGGAGGGACAGAGTAATTATGCTTTGTGGATGAAACAGGGCTTCCCCCTGGAGGGAAAGTTGATCTTTCCCACCACCAAGATGTTCACAGTACTTGATACAGAGAGAGCCTTCCGTTGGTTGGTTGCCATACTTGAACCAGTGAAGACCACAGCTCTGTATGTGCAGTTTGGCTAGGTTACCCTTTCTGACTGTAAAAACTCCAGAGTAGCAACAATCTCCATCAAGCTTCATACTCATTTCTTATTCTAAGGACAATACAGTTAAATCTGACCTAAGGTAAAATTTCTAAATTCTTGTAACTTAAGTTTCCCAAATTCTGCTGGTATTGATCCTAATTAAAGATGAGTTGTGTTCTCATTGAATCAGCAAATTGAGTGAAATCAGGACAAACAGTCCATATGATGGCTTTTCTAATTTTCTACATTTTATTGATTAGGTAATAACTTGTGATCCATGACTATGGGATCCCATGTAGAAAATAAACACTACTTGCAAATACTTTTACACAATTCTATAAATACATAATTCTATACATTTATCTAATTTATTCTATCCACAGTCAAAAAGGCTTACATTTGAATTCAATTTTTTTCTTTTTAATCCACTATATTATAAAAATCTACTTTAAAAAAACTGACTGTGCCAAACACTGGCAAAGATAAGCAACAGCTGAAGCTCTCACATATTGTTGGTTGGAAGCAAAATCATACAAGCCCTTTGTAAAAGAGGTTGGCATATGACCTAACAAGAAAAAAAAAAAAAGACATACATCCACACAAAAACCTTACATGAATGTTTATTGTAGCTTTATTTGTAATTATCTAAAGGCTGGAAACAACCCAAAAGTCCTTCAATGGGTGAATGGAAAAATTATAGTACATCTACTCTGCAGAATACCACTCAGCAATATATGAGGATGAACTTTTGTTACAGAATAACTGCCTTTGATGAATCTCAGAAGGATTATGCCAAGTGAGAGAAGCCAGCTTAACAGACTACGTACTGTCTAATTCCATTTACAAGACATTCTGGAAAAGGGAAAACCGTAGGACGGAGATCAGATTGGTGTCAGCCGGGGACTGAGGAGTGAGGTGAGGGATTGCTTATGCATAGTAAGTCTTTAAGAGTGATGTCAGACATGTGTCTTGACCATGGTGCTGGTCATGACTACATAAATTTGTCAAAAAGACGCAGTGACTGTAACCCTAAATATTTTCCAAGAAATAAAACATTTAAGCTTCAGTTTCTTCTGCAGATTACCCAATGGTAAACTCACAGGACCATCACGAGGACTGAGCAAAACGTAACACCAGAATGCTTCCTAAACAGTCAGTTTTGTGCAGTTTCTGTTACTTGGGGAGACAAAGTCACATGTTATTGCTCCTTTCCCAGTAAATGACAAGTAAGTTATTGTCAGTAAGTTATTGCTCCTTCCCAAGTAAGTGACTTCTTGTCACTTACTTGTCCTTGGCACTAACTGGTAAAGTGCAAGGTGGGGATGAAACTTCAGATTTCCTCTCTGGGAGTCAAGAGAGACTTTTTCCCATATCTTTTTTCTCCATCCTATGCAGTAAAAAATAACTCTGAGATCTTTAATCTTAGTTCCTTTCCATAAAAGGATAATCTTCCCATAAAATTGTACATATACACGTACCAGTTTATAGTCCAGGATGGGTGAGCCACAGCCTCCCCTGGACATGCATCTTCTTGTACCAGGTTCCCATGCAGCCGCGCCTCTGGTGGGATCACTGTCTCCTCTACTCTAGGGATGGTCTGGTCTTCTCCCTTTCACAGTAACTTAATGATATGGTTCTCACGGTAATTGGCCAGAGAAGGGAGCAGATGATGTGGCCCCAAGGATTTCCTAGTTAGAATTGGAAAAAGGCATCTCTTTCCAAAGAGGAGGAATTGTGTTCCAGGAGCTGTGGGGACAGAGCCTCCTGTGTCGTGAGAAAATCCAGGGAGAGAGAAGTAAGGAAGTCTGTGGAGTGTGGAGACAGGACTCACAACATCCTGGGCACTGAACTCTGCCCATGTCCTTCTGCAGTTGGCAAAGAGGAAACATCCAGTGGATGCTAGCCCTACACCCTCTCTCCAGTGTAGTTGTATCTTATTAGTTGTATCTTATCCTGAGCTAGTTTTGAAATGAGTTTTTGTTTTGTTTTGCAACCAAATGAGCTCTGACTAATAGCCCAGGGATCCATGTTAACAAACCTTGATGTAAGCCATAGAGCCATGAACTTTTATATTGAAATTTAAGGTAATTCATGCAATCTCCTATCATTAATTTTAATGAAGAAACTGAAGCCTACAGAGGTAAGTAATTATTGCATTATCACATGATGTAAATGAGCACATCCAGGAATCCAGTTGATGGCTTTTATTTTTCTGTGGTTCTTCCAAGTGTATGCAAGGAAGAAACTATATATATATGTCACATCTAAGCCTCTTATCATTCAGGCAGCTAGGGATGATACGAGTCTATGTGTAATCTCTCGACCCTTGTTGTTACTGAATGTAAGTTTGTGTTCCCCATGCAAGTGAGGCCAAACACATGAAAACATTGCAGTTTGGAGCTGAAAAAGATTTATTGCAGGACCGTGCAAGGAGATGAGTGGCTGTGCCCGCCGAACCCTGAACTCCTTGAAGGGTTTCAGTAAAGCACTTTTGAAGGCAGGGTAAACGAAGGGCATGGTTAGTTGTTGCAGACTTCTTGGTGTCAGAATCCTTTGTTCTTGCCCCTGTCCTCGTAGCAAGACAGATGTTATTCACTGTTCCGCAACTTTTTAAAAGAAATTTATATGTCACTATTTGTTATTAATAGCAGCAGCAGCAGTAGTTATCAAAGATAAAATGCATTCTTTTTTTTTAATTATTGAAGTATAGTTGATTTAAAATATTGTGTTAGTTTCAGGTGTGCAGCACAGCGATTCAGATTCTTTTACCTTATAGGTTATTCCAAAATGTTCATGTAGAATATAGTTGCCTGGGCTATACAGTCGGTCTTTGTTGGTTATCTAATTTTTATATATAGTGGTGTGTATATGTTAATCCCTTTTCAGCAACTTTTTATCTCTGTATGAATGGAAGAGTGCTGTACTTTTAAAGGTTGAAGCCCTGAGAAAAGGCTGGCCTGTGGCCTTCCCAAGTGGCGCTAGTGGTAAAGAACCCGCCTGCCAATTCAGGAGGATGAGTTGAGGGTTCAATCCCTGGGTCGAGAAGATTCCCTGGAGGAGGGAATGGCAATCCACTCCGGTATTCTTCTCTGGAGAATCACATGGACAGAGGAGCCTGGTGGGGTCCATGGGGTTGCACACAGTTGGACACGACTGAAGTGACTTAGCATGCATGCATGCATGTGTATTTCAGGCTGTAGGCAGCATTCTACATAGGTGCTGGGCCAGCATGACTAAGCACAAAGGTTAAAGTAAAAGAAACAGATCTAATATGGAGTCAGATTTGTTTTTCCCTGTTACACTGTTACCAGTAAAATGTTTTTTGTTTTTTTTAATTAAGTGAACTGAAAACAAAGTTCTACATAATCTGACTATCTGTTACCTCTGGGACCTCTATTCTCCACTAGCCTCAAGCACACCTCACTCTAGCTACACCCTATCACCTCCCTGTCTTAGTGTATTTTTCTCCAACTGTTTATTTTAAACCTATATATATCTTTATACGTGTGTGTGTTAGGCGCTCAGTCATGTCCAACTCTTTGTGACCCATGGACTGTAGCCCACCAGGCTCCTCTGTCCATGGGATTCCCCAGGCAACAATACTGGAGTGAGTTGCCATTTCCTTCTCCAGGGCAGCTTTCTGACCCAGGGATCAGTCAGGTCTCCTGCGCTGCAGGCAGATTCTTTACCACCTGAGCCACCAGGGCAGCCCGTATCTTTCTGTAGGTGATTTATTAATTTATGGTTGCGCTGGGGCTTCACTGCAGCACCCAGGCTCTTTGTTGCTGTGCGCAGGTTTTCTCTAGTTGCGAGGAAGAGGCTTCTCATTGCAGAGCACAGGCTCCAGGGCATGCAGGCTTCAGGAGGTGCAGCTCGAGTGCTCTAAGTGGGGGTTACAGTAGTTGTGACACATGGGCTTAGTTGCCCTGCAGCATGTGGAATCCTTGTTCCCAGACCGGGGACTGAACCTATGTCCCCTGCATTGGCAGGCAGATTCTTAACCACTAGACCTCCAGGGATGTCCCTCTTTATAAATGTCTTTTAAAGTAGGTTTCTTATAGACAAGATATAGTTGTGGCATGTATTTTGACCCTTCTAGGAAATCCCTGTCTTTTAATTGGTGTGTTTAGACCATTAACATTCAAAGAGGTTATTGAATCTGATACAGTGTTGTGGCAGTATAGCTGGATTTAGTTCAGTCGCTCAGTCGTGTCTGACTCTTGGTGACCCCATGAACCACAGCACGCCAGGCCTCCCTGTCCATCATCAGCTGCCAGAGTTTACCCAAACTCCTGTCCATTGAGTTGGTGATGCCATCCAACCATCTCATCCTCTGTTGTCCCTTCTCCTCCTGCCTTCAATCTTTCTCAGCATCAGGGTCTTTTCAAATCAGTCAGCTCTTCACATCAGGTGGCCAAAGTATTGGCATTTCAGCTTCAACATCAGTCCTTCCAATGAATATTCAGGACTGATGTCCTTTAGGATGCACTGGTTGGATCTCCTTGCAGTCCAAGGGACTCTCAAGAGTCTTCTCCAACACCACAGTTCAAAAGCATCAATTCTTCAGTGCTCAGCTTTCTTTATAGTCCAACTCTCACATCCATACATGACCATTGGAAAAACCATAGTCTTGACTAGATGAACCTTTGTTGGCAAAGTAATGTCTCTGCTTTTTAATATGCTGTCTAGGTTGGTCACAACTTTTCTTTCAAGGAATAAGCGTCTTTTAATTTCATGGCTGCAGTCACCATCTGCAGTGATTTCAGAGCCCCCAAAAATAAAGTCTGATACTGTTTCCACTGTTTCCCCATCTATTTGCCATGAAGTGATGGGACCAGATGCCATGATCTTCGTTTTCTGAATGTTGGGCTTTAAGCCAACTTTTCACTTTCCCCTTTCACTTTCATCAAGAGGCTCTTTAGTTCTTCTGCACTTTCTGCCATAAAGGTGGTATCAGCTGCATATCTGAGGTTATTGATATTTTTCCAGCCATCTTGTTCCCAACTTATGTTTCATCCAGCCCAGCAATTCTCATGATGTACTCTGCATATAAGTTTAATAAGCACCGACATACTTGATGTACTTCTTTTCCTGTTTGGAACCAGTCTGTTGTTCCATGTCCAGTTCTAACTATTGCTTCCTGACCTGCATACAGATTTCTCAAGAGGCAGATCAAGTGGTCTGGGATTCCCATCTCTTTCAGAATTTTCTAGTTTATTGTGATCCACACAGTCAAAGGCTTTGGCATAGTCAATAAAGCAGAAATAGATGTTTTTCTGGAACTCTCTTGCTTTTTCCATGATCCAGCCGATGTTGGCAATTTTATCTCTGGTTCCTCTGCCTTTTCTAAAACCAGCTTGAACATCTGGAAGTTCACAGTTCAAGTATTGCTGAAGCCTGGCTTGGAGAATTTTGAGCATGACTTTGCTAGTGTGTGAGATGAGTGCAATTGTGCAGTAGCTTGAGCGTTCTTTGGCTGGATTAACATTTGCTATATTCCATACTGTTTTCTATGTGTTGCCTTTATACCTTGTTCCTAGTTTTGTCTTCCATTCTTTTTCTGCCTTTTGTGGTTTTGATTAATTTGTATGGGATTCCATTTTCTGTCCTTTGTGTATCAGCTACACTTCTTTTCCCACTCTCTTGGTGGTTGCACTAGAGTTTGAGATACACATTTATTTAACATTCTTGACGTTCACTTTAAAATAACACTCTACCCCTTGGTGGTAAGATGAGTACCTTTTATAGATACCTTGGACATTCTGGGGATTTTTCTTTTCTTTCTGTTTGTTTCTTTTACTTTTCTGTTTGGAAGATTCTATTGAGATTCCTCAGCTCAGAGGTGCTTTGCTCAGCTGTGTTCAGTCTACCGTTAAACCCATCAAAACGATTATGCATGTCGATTACAGTGAATTTTGTATCCAGCCTTTCTTTTTCGTTCACACTTTAGGAATTTTGTCCCTCTGCTTCCACTGCCTTCTAGTCTTGCGTGTTTTATACTTGATTTGTTAGAACCTTTAGAACCTCAATCTTACTTATTTTGTATTCCCAATTGGATAATTCCAACATCTCTGCCACATCTGGTTCTGATGCTTGCTCTGTCTCTTCATACTGTGTTTTTTGCCTTTTAATATGATTTTTAATTTTTTCTGGATAGCCTGACATGATAAAGAACTTGCTGTAAGTAGGCCTTTAGTAGTATGGTGGAGAGGAACAGGGGAAAGGAAGGGTCTCTGGTCCTCTGTGTAAGCCCATGCCTCTGGACTGTGACCCTCCCGAGGGCTCCTCAGTCCTTTTTCCCTCTCCCCTTAAGTGGGATGGGATTACTAGAATGGGCTAGAAGTGGGAGTTTCCCTTCCCCAGGTCAATCATACCTCTGCAGGTTAGGCCCTGGTTAAGTTGTTTCTTGAGAGAGTGGGCCTTGTTAAGAACAAAGTGCTTAGCATATTTGAAAATAGTTCCTTTTCCCTCCCTGTGCTGGAAGCAGAGGGGATTTTTTCCCTCTGATTTCTTCTGTGGGAACCTGTTGAGCTCTGGAGGTAAATCTCACCGTTTTGTGGGGGTGCCCTAACAACTGGATCTCCTGGGAGTTTTTAACTCTGATTGGCCCATACTGAGCCTCCAGCAACTGAGTAATCACACTTCAGGCTTCCCAGCCCTGACCCCAGATCCCACACTGGCTTAGACAGTTCTGCTCCAGAAAGCCAGGCACAGTTCCCAGTGACTTCCATCTTTCTCGGGTGTGGAGGACGGTGGCTTTCTCAGTGTCCTCACCTCTTATGAATCCAGGGCGTCCAAGACCAGTTGATTTTTATAGTCTGTTCAGCTTTTTACTTATTGTTAGGATGGAGTGGTAACCTCAGTGTCCTTACATGTAGAACTGGAAACCAAAGTCTTCCCTCACGGTTCTACCTACCTGCTGGTCATGCTTCCACCTAAAACCCCTTGACTTATTTCCTCCTATGAATTATCCACCATCAGCTGGCCTCCTGACCCACTCACTTGTCGTCTTCAGGTATCATTTTGCCACCTAAAGGCTCCTCTGATACTTCACAGAGTATTGTAACCACTCCCAACCAGGATTTTGCTGTCTTCTCCCTTGTGTTAATTTTCCTCCTTAAAAGACATAATTGGCTGAGTCTCTGCTGTTCATCTGAAACTATCACAACATTGTTGATCAGCTATACCTCAAAACAAAATAGAAAGTTTAAAGTTTGGGGGAAAAGAGATCATTAACATCTGTTGCTTCTTCTGTGTTCTTCTTACCTACTGCCCATCTTCCTTGCTGAAATGCAAGCTTCACGAGGACAAACATGTGCACATTTTGTTGGTTGCTGTGTCCACAGACCCTGGAAAAATGTCCAGAATATGAGGTACTCATATATTTTTATCAAAATGTGTGCAATGAGTGGATAAGGAAGTGACTCTGAGATTTTATTTTACCACTGAGTTTTGTTCACTGAATACAGAATTCACCCCTAAAATATACTGGTGGCTTCCATTTGGGTTCTGGTGAAAGGAAGACCCCCAGCTCTACCCAAATTCTATACAGGGAAGAAAAAAATTTTTTATAGGATTTTGTCTTTAATATGATATTTTTTTTCTTTCTTTTTTTTTTTATTTTACTTTACAATTCTGTATTGGTTTTGCCATACATTGACATGAATCCACCACGGGTGTACATGCGTTCCCAAACATAAACCCCCCTCCCACCCCCCTCCCCACAACATCTCTCTGGGTCATCCCCGTATACCAGCCCCAAGCATGCTGTATCCTGCATCGGACATAGACTGGCGATTCGATTCTTACATGATATTATACATGTTTCAATGCCATTCTCCCAAATCATCTCACCCTCTCCCTCTCCCTCTGAGTCCAAAAGTCCGCTATACACATCTGTGTCTTTTTTGCTGTCCTACATACAGGGTCATCATTGCCATCTTTCTAAATTCCATTTATATGTGTTAGTATACTGTATTGGTGTTTTTCTTTCTGGCTTACTTCACTCTGTATAATCGGCTCCAGTTTCATCCATCTCTTCAGAACTGATTGAAATGTATTCTTTTTAACGGCTGAGTAATACTCCATTGTGTATATGTACCACAGCTTTCTTATCCATTCATCTACTGATGGACATCTAGGTTGTTTCCATGTCCTGGCTATTATAAACAGTGCTGCGATGAACATTGGGGTACATGTGTCTCTTTCAATTCTGGTTTCCTCGGTGTGTATGCCCAGCAGTGGGATTGCTGGGTGATAAGGCAGTTCTATTTGCAATTTTTTAAGGAATCTCCACACTGTTCTCCATAGTGGCTGTACTAGTTTGCATTCCCACCAACAGTGTAGGAGGGTTCCCTTCTCTCCACACCCTCTCCAGCATTTATTGCTTGCAGATTTTTGGATCGCAGACATTCTGACTGGTGTGAAGTGGTACCTCATTGTGGTTCTGATTTGCATTTCTCTAATGAGTGATGTTGAGCATCTTTTCATGTGTTTGTTAGCCATCCGTATGTCTTCTTTGGAGAAATGTCTATTTAGTTCTTTGGCCCATTTTTTGATTGGGTCATTTATTTTTCTGGAATTGAGCTGCAGGAGTTGCTTGTATATTTTTGAGATTTAGTTCTTTGTCGGTTGCTTCATTTGCTATTATTTTCTCCCATTTGTAAGGCTGTCTTTTCACTTTGCTTATATTTTCCTTGGTTGTGCAGAAGCTTTTAATTTTAATTAGGTCCCATTTGTTTATTTTTGCTTTTATTTCCAGTATTCTGGGAGGTGGATCATAGAGGATCCTGCTGTGGTTTATGTCGGAGAGTGTTTTGCCTATGTTCTCCTCTAGGAGTTTTATAGTTTCTGGTCTTACACTTAGATCTTTAATCCATTTTGAGTTTATCTTTGTGTGCGGTGTTAGAAAGTGATCTAGTTTCATTCTTTTACAAGTGGTTGACCAGTTTTCCCAGAACCACTTGTTAAAGAGATTGTCTTTACTCCATTGTATATTCTTGCCTCCTTTGTCAAATATAAGGTGTCCATATGTGTGTGGATTTATCTCTGGGCTTTCTATTTTGTTCCATTGATCTATATTTCTGTCTTTGTGCCAGTACCATACTGTCTTGATGACTGTGGCTTTGTAGTAGAGCCTGAAGTCAGGCAAGTTGATTCCTCCAGTTCCATTCTTCTTTCTCAAGATTGCTTTGGCTATTCGAGGTTTTCTGTATTTCCATACAAATCTTGAAATTATTTGTTCTAGTTCTGTGAAAAATATCGCTGGAAGCTTGATAGGGATTGCATTGAATTTGTAAATTGCTTTGGGTAGTATACTCATTTTCACTATATTGATTCTTCCAATCCATGAACATGGTATATTTCTCCATCTGTTAGTGTCCTCTTTGATTTCTTTCATCAGTGTTTTATAGTTTTCTATATATAGGTCTTTAGTTTCTTTAGGTAGATATATTCCTAAGTATTTTATTCTTTTTGTTGTAATGGTGAATGGAATTGTTTCCTTAATTTCTTTTTCTGCTTTCTCATTATTAGTGTATAGGAATGCAAGGGATTTCTGTGTGTTGATTTTATATCCTGCAACTTTACTATATTCATTAATTAGCTCTAGTAATTTTCTGGTAGAGTCTTTAGGGTTTTCTATGTAGAGGATCATGTCATCTGCAAACAGTGAGAGTTTTATTCTTAGAAAAGTACAATTTTCCAAAACTGAACCAAGAAGAAATAGAAAATCTTAACAGACCCATCACAAGCATGGAAATTGAAACTGTAATCAGAAATCTTCCAGCAAACAAAAGCCCAGGTCCAGACGGCTTCACAGCTGAATTCTACCAAAAATTTCGAGAAGAGCTAACACCTATCCTACTCAAACTCTTCCAGAAAATTGCAAAGGAAGGTAAACTTCCAAACTTATTCTATGAGGCCACCATCACCCTAATACCAAAACCTGACAAAGATGGCACAAAAAAAGAAAACTACAGGCCAATATCACTGATGAACATAGATGCAAAAATCCTCAACAAAATTCTAGCAATCAGAATCTAACAACACATTAAAAAGATCATACATCATGACCAAGGGGGCTTTATCCCAGGGATGCAAGGATTTTTCAATGTCCGCAAATCAATCAATGTAATTCACCACATTAACAAATTGAAAAATAAAAGCCATATGATTATCTCAATAGATGCAGAGAAGGCCTTTGACAAAATTCAACATCCATTTATGATAAAAACTCTCCACAAAGCAGGAATAGAAGGAAAATACCTCAACATAATAAAAGCTATATATGACAAACCCACAGCAAACATTATCCTCAATGGTGAAAAATGGAAAGCATTTCCCCTTAAGTCAGGAACAAGACCAGGGTGCCCACTTTCACCACTACTATTCAACATAGTTCTGGAAGTTGTGGCCACAGCAATCAGAGCAGAAAAAGAAATAAAAGGAATCCAAATTGTAAAAGAAGCAGTAAAACTCTCACTGTTTGCAGAAAATTGTTATAGTAAGGAGCACATGTAGAATTTAAGGAAAGAAATAAAATGTTTTTCCCAGCTTTGGATGGCCTGGTCCCTAGAGACAAGGACGGCAGTGAGGTCAGGGGCAACTATGCTGTCTGATCTGTCCATCCAGAGCCTCCTGGCCTCTTTCTGCTCTCTGTTTCTCTACACGTGGGTTTGCTATGGTTAAGCCCAGGCAAGTTTATAGAACAAAGAAAGGAAAGAGGGCTGATGATCAGATAACCATCCCTGTGTAATCATTCATAGCCAAGATCGTGGAGAGGAGGGTGGACTCATGGGAAAAATAGGAGTTCCTCTTCTAGGGACTGTGGGCAAATGATACTCTCAACAGAGGACTAAGGACAGGTCTGACAATGAAACATACTCAAAAGTATTCTGTCCGGTATAAAGTCGCTGATGTAATGTGAAAATAAGTCAGTTATCCTCAGCTACTTGATAGATCTGAAATATGACAGACATTTTCCTTCATTTTACAAGAAGAAAATTCAAACCCAGAGAAGTTTTGAGCATCATTAGTGTTACACAGTACTGAGCTTTGAAATGTTATGAAATTAACATCCTAGGGTTTCAGTTTCATAATTAATAAAATAAAATGAATTTAGACATTTAAAAAATAGTATTGGCCTTGACATTAAATTTCCAGTAATCTCATCTACTATTCTTCCACTATTTCTGTCCCTGGAACACAATAGTCTCTCTGTTTGCCCTTTTCTCTTTTCCTCTATAACTTAAATGAAAGAGTCCTTAATTGGTGAAAAAAAAAATCTCAGGAAAAAAGGAAAATACCCCAAAGGAAGTTCTTGATTAAGAAAAGACAAATATAGCAACTTTATACAAATGAAACAAGAACTTGTGAAGAACACTCACACATATAAACACATTATATGTTTATAGGTGAATTCTCAAATACATTCATGCCCCAAACATTATTCTTGTGTGAAAAAAAATAAACATAGTATCTTCGAAACTTTATTTTGAGTTGTGCAACAGAGGAAGAAAAAAATAAATGTTTTATAGCATTCCTTGAGAAGTACCTGTTTACTTTCCATTTTATATTTGCTATACATATCTTTTTTGAGTGTGTGTATGTATTTATTTTTATATACATCTTAGCAAAATCATCAGGGACACTTTAACAAAATGAAAGGAAAGCTACTAAAATAATGTGTACTTTATAGTTCTTAACAAATCAAGTTTAAAGAAAAATATATTGAAGAAAAAAACAAAAATCCCTTGAAATGAATTCCTCAGTGCAGTGTGGAACATGATTTGTCTAAAAAGCCATGGAAGCTAAAAATGAGATCCATAGCTCCTGCTGTAATTTAATAGATCTTATACAAATGCTAGGATGTCTCTTTGTCAACAGGAGTGCCTTTTTTGTTCATTGTCACATGTTATTGAACTCTGAAGGTGTAAACAAATGTTTGTTTTTATTTTCCAGACTGCAACTAAAAAATAACTAGATGTTGACATCTGAAATACATAGGTTAATTTTAAGAAAAACAAAGAAACAGATGCTTATTAATTTAACATATTTTAGCAGTTACCTTGGCATTTACATATATGAAAACTTAGTTTTCCCGAATGACCTTGGATACATAACCTAGCCTTCTTCAACCTCATGTTTTTCACTTGGAAAATAGATGCTAACTCAAAGAGTTACTGGGAGAAATTCATAAATTTCTGTCTTAGCACAGAGAAAGCTTAGCACAGAGCCTGATATATAGTAAAATGGTCTAATATTTGCTGTTGTTATTACTATAATTCTGTAGTATCAGAATATTACCCTGAAATCCAATGTTCTCCAGCAATGAATATTTCGGAAGGCTATTACATTTGGAACACTCACAAAACAAATCTGCTTTCTTTTCATTTGGCGATGAGCAGTTTTAAATTACAAATGAGCTTGTATCTTGAGGTTACATAGAGGATGTCTCTGTCAGTAGATGATAAACACATACACCTTGACCAGACCTGCGTTTACACTCAATGGAATAAATGGCTGAGTCTCTGCAGAGTGGCTAATGTAGTCGTGGAAAATGATCTGTCCACTTTTGGAGTCATTGCTGTAATGAACTTGCTGTGATAAAGTGGTAGTTCATATCACTTAAGAAACTTAACCATGCCAGGTAATCATCCTGTATATCATTTTATTCCCGTAATAGACAAAATACGCTGATTGCACACCTCTAAAATGTGACCTTTTCCTCTCCTTTGCATTGTTCTCTCTTCTGTGAGGGATTTAGTAGATGTGAGCAGCTTGAAAAGAAAAATATTGTCAAAACAAATTGCTACATTATTTCATCCCCTTTTTTATTTTCTCATGGCCATCTTTGACTTGGATAATGATTCATTCAAGCATTTCAACAGAGTGGACATTCAAGGGCTGGTGGGGGAATCTGTGTTCATAACACAAGCCATCAGCATCTCCTCTGTATCTTGACACTGGATTTGGTTCCTTTCTTGCTCTTCCGTTCAGTTGGATAAGTTACTGTCTTTTAACTACCGGCACATATTATGTCTCTATTGAAGTTTCAAGGCTAAATAAATGAGGATGACTCTGATGTAGCATATTTCTAGACCACAGAGCTATCATCCTTAGGAAGAAACAAAGAACTATTTTAAAATCTCCCCTGCTGATTTCAGAAAATATATACCTTAGTTGATTTAAAAAATAATAGTTCAGCCTGGATATGTTTGTTTTAAAACCTTAAAAAAATAATTTTTTGTGTTTATAAGTGAGGTTACTCTTTAGGTAAGATGCACTCTTCTTAAATAGTCTTATAAAGCTAGAAAGTTTTGCAGAGCACTAAGTCCTTGGAAGGAAAGCCATGACAAACCTAGACAGCATGTTAAAAAGTAGAGACATCACTTTGCTGACAAAGGACCTAGTCAAAGCTATGGTTTTTTCCAGCAGTCCTATATGCATGTGAGAGTTGGACCATAAAGAAGGCTGAGCGCCAAAGAATTGATGTTTTTAATTGTGGTGTTGGAGAAGACTCTTGAGAGTCCCTTGGATAACAAGGAGATAAAACCAGTCAATCCTAAGGGAAATCAACCATGAATATTCATTGGAAGGACTGATGCTGAAGCTCCAATACTTTGGTCACCTGATGCGAAGAACCGACTCATTGGGAAAGATCCTGATGCTGGGAAACATTGAAGGCAAAAGGAGAAGAGGGCAGCAGAGGTTGAGGTAGTTGGATGGCATCACTGACTCAATGGACATGAATTTGAGCAAACTCTGGGAGATAGCGAAGGACAGGGGAGCCTGGCGTGCTGCAGTCCATGGGGCCACTAAGAGTCAGATGCAACTTAGTGACTGAATAAGAAGTCAAAGCATCTAAAATTGTAAAGAGCTTTTGAAAATAGATTTCATTAACATAGATATTTATATTTTCAAATTCATATTTAAAATATAGAGGCAACTGGTCAAAACTGGAAAGAGAAATATGTTGGTTCACTGACTGAGAAAAGCAAGGCATCATTTCCCGACAGATCAGTAGCCACATTGGACCCAGATGCAGAAAAGCACAATTCTGAATGCAGGGTTTCAGACTAGGAATCCTCTGCCTCTCCACATTTCTGGCATATTCTTTCCAGGTCATGCAAATGTTTCTAGAGCTGGCACTCACTGAAAATGCCTTCCATGTGCCAGCCAAATATGCAGCAAGACACAGAGAGGATTTTTGTGCCAAAAATATTCAAGTATACTCTGCTTGGAACAGATTTTTGCACCAAATTTCCTGAGGAACTGGCACCAAACCTAATGGATGTTTGTGGATCATGTTTGTAAAATTTGTCAGAATAATTATATTTGCCCCTTTCTACAAAAGAGTTCTTTCGTTATTGAACAACAGCAGCAAACAGGAGGGGAGGGAAAGCTTCTTCAGTTGAATGACAATTCTGTAAATGTAGGGCTGCAGGAAAGCTACCATTTTGAAACTAGCATAGAACTCAGGTATCAGTGGTTGTTGAAACCATGAGGTGAAAGCTTCAACAGGACATTTATGAATATTAAAATTTCTCATCACAGTCCACTCGTTAGTAACAATAGGACCAGAATACATTTGCAGTGGAGAATGCTGGTGGACACCACCTTAACCAGTTGATCAAAGTTAGCATGACCAATAATAAGAGGAAGTGACACGTGTCTCCTGATAACTATCCACTAAGAAGGACAAAGATGGACTCAATTAAGGACAGGAATGGTACGACCTGACCGAAGCAGAAGATATTAAGAAGAGGTGGCAAGAATACACAGAAGAACTGTACAAAGAAGATCTTCACAACCAAGATATCATTATGGTGTGATCTCACCTAGAGCCAGACATCCTGGAATGTGAAGTCATGTGGGCCTTATGAAGCATCACTACAAACAAAGCTAGTGGAGGTGATGGAATTCCAGTGGAGCTGTTTCAATTCCTGAAAGATGATGCTGTGGAAGTGCTGCACTCAATATGCCAGCAAATTTGGAAAACTCAGCAGTGGCCACAGGA
This sequence comes from Oryx dammah, assembly GCF_014754425.2. NCBI lineage: Eukaryota > Metazoa > Chordata > Mammalia > Artiodactyla > Bovidae > Oryx > Oryx dammah. Next base: position 60,688,415 of record NW_024070197.1, read on the forward strand.
CTGGAAAAGGCCAGTTTTCATTCCAATCTCAAAGAAAGGCAATGCCAAAGAATGATCAAACTATTCCACAATTGCACTCATCTCACACGCTAGTAAAGTAATGCTCAAAATTCTCCAAGCCAGGCTTCAGCAATACATGAACCATGAATTCCCTGATGTTCAAGCTGGTTTTAGAAAAGGCAGAGGAACCAGAGGTCAAATTCCCAACATCCACTGGACCATCGAAAATGCAAGAGAGTTTGAGAAAAACATCTATTTCTGCTTTATTGATTATGCCAAAGCCTTTAGTCAAAGGCTTTATTATGGATCACAATAAAGGCTTATTGTGGATCACAATAAACTGTGGAAAACTCTGAAAGAGATGGGAATACCAGACCATCTAGCCTGCCTCTTAAGAAATCTGTATGCAGATCAGGAAGCAACAGTCAGAACTGGACAGGAACAACAGACTGGTAACAAATAGGAAAAGAAGTACATCAAGGCTGTAAATTGTCACCCTGCTTATTTAACTTCTATGCAGAGTACATCATGAGAAACACTGGGCTGGATGAATAGATTGCCAGGAGGAATATCAATAACCTCAGATATGCAGATGACACCACCCTTATGGCAGATAGTGAAGAAGAACTAAAGAACCTCTTGATGAAAGTGCAAGAGGAGAGTGAAACAGTTGGCTTAAAGCTCAGCATTCAGAAAACTAAGATCATGGCATCTGGTCCCATCACTTCATGGCAAATAGATGGAGAAATAGTGGAAACAATGGCTGACTTTGTTTTTTGGGGCTCCAATATCACTGCAGATGGTGACTGCAGCCATGAAATTAAAAGATGCTTACTCCTTGGAAGGAAAGTTATGACCGACCTAGAGAGCATATTCAAAAGCAGAGACATTACTTTGCCAGCAAAGGTCCATCTAGTCAAGGCTTTTCCAGTGGTCATGTATGGATGTGAGAGTTGGACTATAAAGAAAGCTGAGCACTGAAGAATTGATGCTTTTGAACTGTGGTGTTGGAGAAGACTCTTCAGAGTCCCCTGGACTGCAAGGAGATCCAACCAGTCCATCCTAAAGGAGATCAGTCCTGGGTGTTCATTGGAAGGACTGGTGTTGAAGCTGAAACTCCAGTACTTTGGCCACCCGATCAAAGAACTGACTCATTGGAAAAGACCCTGATGCTCTGAAAGCTCGAGGGCAGGAGGAGAAGTGGACAACAGAGGATGAGGCAGTTGGATGACATCACTGACTTGATGGACATGAGTTTGAGCAAGCTCCGGGCATTGGTGATGGGCATGGAGACCTGGCATGCTGCAGTCCATAGGGTTGCAAAGAGTCAGACAGGACTGAGCAACTGAACTGAACTGAAAAAGGACAAGATACCTTTTTACTGATGCAGTATTCTGCCAAAACATGCTTCCCCCCCTCCCCAGGAGTCATGTAGAATCTCAGTTCCCAAATTGGGAATCAAACCCATGACCCCTGCAGTGGAAGTGTAGAATCTTAACCACTGGACTGGCAGGGAAGTTTCAAAACATGCATTTAAACTGAAGCATGAGGAAAGATTCAGCTCAACTCTGAATGGTGAAGTACAACACAACAAAGATGATTAATTATAAGAATTATTTGTAATTGCTTTCAGTGAGTCATTTCTCAGTCACTTTTAATATTTGTTACTAAAATAAAGAAAATTGAATCTTAATATATGAATTGAAAAAAAATACTATTTTAAGACCCAGCAAAGAACAATGGAACAAGAAGCCATCACTTTGAGACAAAAAGAGACAAACTGAACAAAATGCAGCAATCGTTTTACACCAGAGACCATGTTTTCTAGAGATGGAATTTTATATATTAATTCCTTATATTATCTCCAGTCTCCTTTCCTGTTTGGAAGTGCTTAACCTCTGTTCTGTATATAATTTCTAGGGAATTCCCTGGTGGTCCATTGATTAGGACTGTGTGCCCCACTGCACAGGGCACAGGTTAGTTGCTGGTCGGGGAACTAAGATCCTGCATGCCGGTGGTATGGCCAAAAAAAAAAAAAAAAATTTTCTGTTGGCTGCTAGACACAGTGATGGGTTGGGAGATGCATTAAGTACTCTGTTAACACTTTAAAAGAGCTGAGGTGAAGAGATTACTAAATAGATTACAGTGTTGTGATGTTTTCAGGTCATTACGGTACTGAGTGCTGGTTGTATTTATATCTCAGTGATGTCCAGGGAGCAGTCCCGCAAGTCTGCAGTTAACTTGAAGGCAAAAGAGAACTCTCTAGATTCACGCATGAAGATTTTCCAGCTTTGCCCATATTCAGTGACAATGACAGAGAAGAATAAAATAAACCAGAGCACACTCATCCTAACCTTGAATCCAATGATTGTCAGGCTCAATGGCAGGCTACTGCTCAGCTCCTAATATCAACATCTGTGCCTCCCCACATGTTAGCCTGTTTTTAATCCTTACATTGATTAGATATGATCACAGTGTGATTTCCCCTCCTGCAGACAACTCATCTGTATTGCAAATTGTTAATAACATCCTAAAGTCCAACAATATTATTATCACCGGGGGCCCCTTCAGCCTTCAGATTCACTTCCACATTATTGAACTAACAAGCACAGATACCCAGGCAGCTGTAGCTCCTGGTGAAGCTTATGTAATCAGAGCTGGCTTTCCCAGTGAGGGTCTCAAACTATTAAAGGTTTGTAACAGATTAACTGAATCTGATGAGCAGAGGTCAAAGTGTTTGCTTCATATGTCCTTTTTGTTTGAACACACATTTAGGAGGGCTAGCGTTTCTTATAGCAGGGGGCTTCCTATAAGCGTCTCATTTATATTCATGCTCCAAATATAACTCTGGCCAAATTTATTGACCAGTATTTGAAATGAATATGTCATTGAACTCTGGTTTGGCTGCTCACAGTTGGAAACCCAATAATTCCAGAGGCAAGTGTCAGTAGGAAGGAAAGTTGCCAGCCATCTGGGGAGAAGACAGATTCCTGTCCTGAGTGAGACCAACTGCCCAGCTCAGCCGTGAAAGTCTTCAAAGGGAAAATTCAGGCAATCATCAGGAGAGGAAGTGGGATTCTGCATTCTCGAGCATTGTGTGCAAACTGGCTGAGACTCTCCTCAGGTGTTATCTTGCCTGAGTGATCTGCCTGCAGGATTGCTAAGGGGTCTGAAGCTAGTCATTTTTTAACTACGTGGTTCTTCGTTTTACTTCTTTTTGTCTTGGGAAAGGAGCCACAGGTTAAGCAAGGCATGGTGTGAATTCAGGAGAGCATCAAGTCAGAAGTCAGCTTCAATTGCTTAGTCACTTAGGAAGAGAATCTGAAGGCTGAAGGGGCCCCCGGTGATGATAATGTTGTTGGACTTTAGGATGTTATTAACAATTTGCAATACAAATGAGTTGTCTGCAGAAGGGGGAATCACACTGTGATCATACCTAATCAATTCATTCCTATAAATGGTTTTTTTTAAGGTGAGAGGGTGACAGAAATGGGCAACAGAAAAGGGGCAAAAGAGCTGCTTTCAAATAAGCCTTCGGGCTTTGAGATCAGAGACACTTGATTGGAAGCTTGCTTCCCTGGTTACCACAGTGTAGGCTTTGCACAAATTTCTTTTCTCTTTCTGCCTGGTGCCTCGTCTCAAAAATATAAATAGCAGGAATCCTTTTGTATATTTAATCAGTTATACTTAATGAACATGTGGATTAAAGTGCTTGTGTTCAATAAATACCAGCTATAGCTAGAACTAATCATTAAAGAGCTTTCTGTGGCAAGAATATGCTATTTTTCAGATTTTAAGTGAAATAAATCTTTATATATGCAACTGGATTAAATATATACTAATATTTTCCAAATTACATCTTACGTGTTGGAAGCTTGAGGGGCCCAGTGAATGTAACTCCATGAGACATCTGAATTAGCAAATCAGCAAATAATCTCGTTTGAGGTAGGGTCATACATTAACTTAAATATTTTAGATTGATGGTAATTTCGTCCCATCAATCATCTTCTTTCACTTTTACAGTTTTATTTTTGGACTCAATAGTGTGGTATTTGAAGCTTTCTGCTTCTGGCTATGATATATTAGTTTGCAGCTGACCAGACTGAATGCCAGGCACAGTAGAGAAGGTAAATGAGATTTTTTTTTTTTTAATTATACATTTGGAAGGTACTAGAGAGCAATCAAAGCAGTTAGAACTTGTACAGCCAAGAACCTGGAGAGAAGAAAAAGACACTGGAGGTGAGAAAAACATTCTCCACCTTTGCTGGCATTTGTAGACTGTTAAATGTTAGGGGGCAGGATATGGAAAAGCTGAACAGAAAGACGGTCAGAAAAAGACCGTCTCACTGGTGAGAGAGCCAGAGGTTGGGGATCAGCTCTTCCCAAGCAGCCAGGACTCGAGGGTCCAAATCCTACAGTGGATGAGAGAGGAGCAAAACAAACCTGATTCTGCTCTAACTTTCATCTGAAAGTGGTTTTTCAGGGCAAAAGTGGTTTTTGTCTTAAGGCAAAAGGCAGAGAATGGCTTCTAAGTGTCTGAGAAGATACTGAGAGATGTTCGCAGATTCACAGCACAAGAAAGGGAAAAATTGCAAACTAGGCCCCAAAGAAGGAAGGTATCCTTATAAACCATCTGCTGGAAAAGTAACCAGAAAATAGACCAGGGCGTGATGAACAGGGAGGCCTGACATGCTGCAGTTCATGGGGTCACAAAGAGTCGGACATGACTGAGCGACTGAACTGAACTGACCTGTGTGTGCTCAGTCATATCCAACTCTCTGTGACCCCATGGACTGTAGCCCACCAGGCTCCTCTGTCCAGGGAATTCTCCAGGCAGGGATACTGGAGTGGGTTGCCATTTCCTTCTCCAGGGTATCTTCCTGACCCTGGGGTCGAACTCATGTGTCCTGCATTGGCAGGTGGGTTCTTTACCACTGAGCCACCTGGGAAGCCCAGAGCAGGTCTTATAAAATCTCAGTCCACTCTGGAATCTGTGCAAGTCCTGCCTAAGGACGTTGTAAAGTGATACTGAAATAAACTATGTGCAAGAATTTAAGACCTAGTTCCCTGAAGGAACAGTGCATCACCTACAGCCTGTAAAAAATGTTCATGCAAATTGGACTGCACTTAATTTTAAAAACTTAAGAGGTGAACAAAGAAATAGGTCCAGGAAAATAACAACATTAGAAGCAGAGCCAGCGATCATCCTTATTTTAAGGGAAGCAGAGGAAAAGTTTAAAATTGTGATCTATATAAGAGGAAAGATTTGATTAAGTTAGAGAATTTCCACAGATAACTGGAATTCATAAAAATTCCTTCATGATTTTAGAGTAGGCATTATTTTCTTAAATTGGGTGCAAAAAGCAGTAATTGTGTTTGAGTTTCATTCATAATGTTGCAAATGGCAGGATCTCTCTGTTTGGATTTTTTTTTGGATGTAATGTATTCATCCTTTTTAAAAAATGTATTGGAGTATAACTGATGTACAATGTTGTATTAGGTTTTCAAGTACACAACATAGGGATTCAGTTGGGTGCAAAAAGCAGTAATTGTGTTTGAGTTTCATTCATAATGTTGCAAATGGCAGGATCTCTCTGTTTGGATTTTTTTTGGATGTATTCATCCTTTTTAAAAAAATGTACATCAGTATAACTGATGTACAATGTTGTATTAGGTTTTCAAGTACATAGCATAGGGATTCAGTTATGCATATACATATATTCATTCTTTTTCAGATTCTTCTTTCATGTAGGATATCAGAGAATGCTGAGAAGGGTTCGAGTTCCTATGCTATAGAGTCGGTCATTGTTGCTATCTGTCTTATATATAGCAGTGTGTATATGTTAATTGCCAAGTTCCTAGTTTATCCCTACCCCTCCACACAGTTCCCCTTTGGTAAGTTTTTTTTTTTTTTAATCTATGAGCCTGTTCCTGTTTTGTAAATAAGTTCATTGTATCGTTTAAAATATTAGATTACACGTATGAGTGATACCATATGATGTTTGTCTTTCTCTGTCCAACGTAGTGTGATTTCTTGGTCCATCCTTGTTGCTGTAAATGGCATTATTTCATTATTTTTTATGGCTGAGTAATGGTCCATTGTATATGTGTACCACATCTTCTTTATCCAGTTTTCTGTTAAAGGACACTTAGGTTGTTTACATGTCTTGGCTATTGTAAATAGTGCTAAAATGAACATTCAGTTCAGTTCAGTCGCTCAGTCGTGTCTGACTCTTTGCGACCCCATGAATCGCAGCACACCAGGCCTCCCTGTCCATCACCATCTCCCAGAGTTCACTCAGACTCACATCCATGGAGTCAGTGATGCCATCCAGCCATCTCATCCTCTGTCGTCCCCTTCTCCTCCTGCCCCCAATCCCTCCCAGCATCAGAGTCTTTTCTAATGAGTCAGGGATCATGTATCTTTTGGAATTACAGTTTTCTCCACATTTTTGCCGAGGAACGGGAATGCTGGGTCTTTGGTGGCTCTACTTTTAGCTTCTTAAAGAGTGGCCATACTGTTCTCCATAGTAGTTGTACCAGTTTACATTCCCACCAACAAGAGGGTTCCCTTCTTTCCACACCCTTTCCAGCATTTATTGTTTTCACTTTTGATAATGGCCATGTTGGCCAGTGTAGAGTGATTCCTCGCTGTAGTTTTGATTTGCGTTTCTCTGATAATCAGTGATGCTGGACATCATTCCATGTGCTTTTTGGCCATCTGTATGTCTGCTTTGGAGCAATGTCAATTTAGAGGGTCTCCCTGTTTTTAAGGCTGAATAATACTCCATTGTGTATGTACACATGTACAAATCACAATTTTTTTATTCATTCATCTGTCAAGAGACCCTTAGATTGTTCCCGTATCCTGGCTGTCGTGAATATTAAACACACAGAAGCAGAGAATAGAGTGATTGTTGCCAGGGATGGGAGAGAAGGAGATTGAAGAGCGGGGGAGATGTCGGTGAGAGGGCGCAAAGCTGCAGTTGTGTGGGAGGAGCAGCTTAGAGACCAAGTGCAGGCATGACGATAGTTGGTAATATTGCATTGCATGCTGGGAATTTTCTAAGGGAGCACGTCTCAGATGCTTTCATCACAAAAGAAACAGTAACTGTATGAGGAGATGATATGTTAATTAGCTTGAATATAGTAAGAGGTATTTTCACTATCAATATGTGTATCAAAGCATCATGTTATTTACCTTAAATATATATTATTATAAAATGAATAAAATATCATTTTGAGAAGAAGAAAGGAGTAATTATATAGGAAAATTTTGACAAATAGAATTCTGTGAGCACCAAGAACTTTTGGTCATTAAACATCAAGAAACCATTCAAAAGGCAAGCCAGAGAGTGGGCAAAGTTATTTGTAATATATGACAAAGGACTCGTGTATAGAACAGATTAGCAACTTTAACAAATGACATTTCGCAAATGAAAACAACCAATATGTCAATTAGTGTATAAGAAAGTGCTCTACATCAGCAGTCATCCAAAAATACAAGCCTTATGACTACCACAGTGGACAGAACTGAAAGGGGATGGAGAATCAAATAACGTGAGTTTTGCTGGTAGAAAGAAAAGTGGTTACTAGCACCTTGGACAGTTCTTTGTTTCCGTATACTAATTACTGTGTGGCTATTCTAAGACACAGTCCCCATTCAGCTACCGGGGTGAAATGCACTGAATAGCTCCATTAAGTTGTATAATCATGCTCATGGCAGTATTATTGACAATGACTGAAACCCATATACTCACCAACTATAGAATGGATACATAATTTATAGTGTATCCATACAGTGGAATAAATTCAACGTAGAAAGAAAGAATTCGAATTATGCTGTAAGAAACAACTGTGGACAAACTTAACTAACATAATGTTGAACAACAGAAGGAAGACACAAATGTGAATGTGTTGTGTTAGTACATGTCTGTAGATTTCGTAAACAGTCACAACTAAACAATGGGATTAGAAGTCTAGATTGCGGTTATATTTGGCTGGAGGTTATGAGCCATAGTAGCTAAATGCTTTGTGCTGATATTTGATATCGTAAGAAAAAGAATAGTTACATGAATATATTCATTTTAAATGTATTAGCTCGTTCCCTTGTAATGTGTAGTCTAATAGTATACTCAGTCCCCTGATAGCTCAGTAAGTAAAGAATCCGCCTGCAATGCGAGAGACCTGGGTTTGATCCCTGGGTTGGGAAGATCCCCTGGAGAAGGAAATGGCAACCCACTCCAGTATTCTGGCCTGGAGGGGTTGCAAAGAGTTGGACATGACTGAGCAACTTTCACTTTCACTCAGTCCTTGAGAATCCTGCAAGTTTTCCTTCATAAAATTGTTATAAATTTATAATCCAAGCAGACCACGAACTTTTGTAGCTTGTGTTGTATAAATAGCATTTGCCTTCTCTCTAGCCAGAATTTACCGCCTTCTCAATGGCACCCTGCTCCAGTACTCTTACCTGGAAAATCCCATGGGCAGAGGAGCCTGGTGGGCTGCAGTCCATGGGGTCGCTGGGAGTCAGACACGACTGAGCAACTTCACTTTCACTTTTCACTTTCATGCATTGGGGAAGGAAATGGCAACCCATTCCAGTGTTCTTGCCTGGAGAATCCCAGGGACGGGGGATCCTGGCGGGCTGCCGTCTATGGGGTCGCACAGAGTCGGACACGACTGAAGCGACTTAGCAGTAGCAATAGCAGCAGCTTCCCCCAAGTGAAGACCACTTATCATTTTAACTTTTAGAACACAAGCACATTAGGCATAGCTATTTCACCATTTCTGATTTATTAGAATCATCTTCTTTGTTATCATAGAAAAGAATTAGTACATGACTTGGGCTTCTGTCTGGACAAAATGGGCTGTGCCGTGAGTTCTTCAGATGGCTCAAACGATGCAGTTCTACTCTGATGTTCCTCCCCTCCCTCCCTTAATCTGTCTGCCTGCAAACACCTGGAAGTGGTCGTGTACAGATGGAGCAGTATATGAGTGTGGGGACACCATGTCTCCCCATAAGCACAGTGTCTGTCATTCGGTCGCTCAGTCATGTCCAACTCTCTGCAACCCCATGGACTGCAGCACACCGGGCTTCTCTGTCCTTTATCAGCTCCCAGAGCTTGCTCAAACTCATGTCCATTGAGTCGGTGATGCCATCCAGCCATTTCATCCTCTGGCGTCCCCTTCTCCTCCTGCCTTCAGTCTTTGCCAGCATCAGGGTTCCAGCATCAGCATCAGTGAGTCGACCCTTCATATCAAGTGGCCAAACCGTTGGAGCTTCAGCTTGAGCATTGGTCCTTCCAGTGAATATTCAGGGTTGATTTCCTTTAGGATTGACTGGTTAGATCTCCTTGCAGTCCAAGGCACTCTCAAGAGTTTTCTCCTATGCCAGTTCAAAAGCATCAGTTGTTTGGCACTCAGCCTTCTTTATGGTCCAACTCTCACCTCCATACATGACTACTGGAAAAACCATAGCTTTGACTCTACATACCTTTGTCAGCAAAGTAATTTTGCATGATGTACTCTGCATTTAATTTAAATAAGCAAAGTGACAATATATAGCCTTGATGTACTCCTTTCACAACACATTAATTTCTTTAAATTTCAATTAGTACTCTATAAGATCCAGGAATCAGCAAAGTCAGCCTAAATCAGAACTTAACATTTGTATTGCACCAGTGTGATTTTACTTTTGCTGTGCTTTGCTTTTATATTTATATCTGTTCATTTGTCAGGGTTAAGATGCCCTTGGTTCTATACAATAACACTATTTCTCCCCAAAGAGAAGTTAATATACTCTATGAAAATATTACTATATCTGGTCATTTTTTTTTAGATTTAACAATCTCATAATGCTTTATCTATTGTCTTGCTTTGTAGATTTACTGATTCATATTGTAAATTTTTACTATCTTCACCATCCACACTTCCTCTACCATTTGGAAGAAAAAATATTTTACTCTAAACAAATCATGCTTTAATTGTCAGCAAATAATACTTGCAGAAATAGAAGCTATCATCAGCTTGTGGATCTGTGAATCACTATCCAAGGAGACATTTTAGCCAGAACACTCAGATCAGATTAACTCTGCAGGCTCGTGTTCTGTCTGAGGAAAGGGAGTGAGATTTAGGGGGACACTGGTAAGAACAGCCAGGGAGCTCTTCCCCTAATAAAGTCTCGTTTATTCCCTTACTAAAACACTCTATCAAGTCTCGTTTAGCTTTTACAATCTGAGTAGGGGAGTTCAGCTCAAGATGATACCAGCCTAGTTTGTGACAGGCCAATGTTACCCGGAGAACTACTGGAAGAATCTGGACAAAAACAAATAAAACGGAGGCTATCAAGAGATCTACCTTTAAGGCAGTGGGTATTTGGGGAACTGCTGCCTTAAGAAGCACTGCAGAGGAAAAAGAAAAGCCCAGCTGTGTGAGTCTGGCATTTAGCCATTGTCATTCAAGGCAATGACAAGTCTAAAATCAGTTGCTTAGAGACTGAGAAGAAAAAATATGTATACATGGTCCTATGGAAATGGGAGAAGGAAGCAAAATGGAGTTTATATTCACCCAAGAGTAGGGGTCCTTGGAAATCAGTAGGTGGTTCTATTGGGTTACAAGGTTATAGGTGAACCAGAAACCAGCCTTCACTAATACAAAAACTTCTACTTTGAAATCTGCTCAATTCTCAGCTAGATTAGGGAGATCATCTCTAATCCAGCTGTCTTCCTGAAGCAGAAGTAAATCCTTAACCTATATTTTATATAAATATATCAGTTCAATTTCAGTTCAGTCGCTCAGTTGTGTCCGACTCTTTGTGACCCCATGAATCGCAGCACGCCAGGCCTCCCTGTCCATCACCAACTCCTGGAGTTCAATCAAACTCACGTCCATCGAGTCAATGATGCCATCCAGCCCTCTCACCCTCTGTCACCCCCTTTTCCTCCTGCCCCCAATCCCTCCCAGCATCAGAGTCTTTTCCAATGAGTCAGTTCTTCGCATGAGGTGGCCAAAGTACTGGAGTTTCAGCTTTAGCATCATTCCTTCCAAAGAAATCCCAGGGCTGATCTCTTTGAAAATGGACTGGTTGGATCTCCTTGCAGTCCAGGGGACTCTGAAGAGTCTTCTCCAACACCACAGTTCAAAAGTATTAATTCTTTGGTGCTCAGCTTTCTTCACAGTCCAACTCTCACATCCATACATGACCACTGGAAAAACCATAGCCTTGACTAGATGGACCTTTGTTGGCAAAGTAATGTCTCTGCTTTTGAATATGCTACCTAGGTTGGTCATAACTTTTCTTCCAAGGAGTAAGTGTCTTTTAATTTCATGGCTGCAGTCACTGTCTGCAGTGATTTTAAAGTCTGACACTGTTTCCACTGTTTCCCCATCTATTTCCCATGGAGTGATGGGACCGGATACCATGATCTTCGTTTTTCTGAATGTTGAGCTCTAAGCCAATTTTTTCACTCTCCTCTTTCACTTTCATCAAGAGGTTCTTTAGTTCCTCTTCACTTTCTGCCATAAGGGTGGTGTCATCTGCATATCTGAGGTTATTGATATTTCTCCTGGCAATCTTGATTCCAGCTTGTGTTTCTTCCAGCCCAGCGTTTCTCATGATGTACTCTGCATAGAAGTTAAATAAGCAGGGTGACAATATACAGCCTTGACGGACTCCTTTTCCTATTTGGAACCAGTCTGTTGTTCCATGTCCAGTTCTAACTGTTGCTTCTTGACCTGCATACAGGTTTCTCAAGAGGCAGGTCAGGTGGTCTGGTATTCCCATCTCTTTCAGAATTTTCCACAGTTTATTGTGATCCATACTGTCAAAGGCTTTGGCCTAGTCAATAAAGCAGAAATAGATGTTTTTCGGGAACTCCCTTGCTTTTTCCATGATCCAGCGGATGTTGACAATTTTATCTCTGGTTCCTCTGCCTTCTCTAAAACCAGCTTGAACATCTGGAAGTTCATGGTTCATGTAGTGTTGAAGCCTGGCTTGGAGAATTTTGAGCATTACTTTCCTAGCGTGTGAGATGAGTGCAATTGTGCAGTAGTTTGAGCGTTCTTTGGCATTGCCTTTCTTTGGGATTGGAATGAAAACTGACCTTTTCCAGTCCTGTGGCCACTGCTGAGTTTTCCAAATTTGCTGGCATATTGAGTGCAGCACTTTCGTAGCATCATCTTTCAGGATTTGAAGTAGCTCATCTGGAATTCCATCACCTCCACTAGCTTTGTCAATAGTGATGCTTTCTAAGGCCCACTTGACTTCACATTGCAGGATATATAGGATTCAATAAATATAATTTGGCATAAAAGAAGAAACGACTAAGAACCAGGGAAAAACTGTGTAATAAAAGCAGATGTCAAAGAATAGCAACTAAAATATCAGATATATACCTTGAAATAATGATAGTTAACCCCAATTCTCTTAGTTCAGCCTCTATGGAGCCTGTGAGCAACTCAATTTTCTTTCCACAAAGCTCTACTTTGCTTAAGTGATCCACGGTGTGTGCCTTTTGTATGGAACAAAAAAATCCTGACTGACGGGAAGGAAAACACTGAATATTCAGGCATCTTCTTGACTTCAAAGAACCAAATATTTAAAGGAATATCAACCAGAAATAATTAAGACTTCTTGGTGGAGACACTGCAATAGAAGGTAGCTTTGTGAGTTGCCTTTGGACTTCATGTTAAACATCTGGAGAATCATAAATACTCTGAGAGAGTTTCCAGTGAAACCACTTTCTGAACAGAGACTCATGTAAGCTGAGATATTAAAAGAGAATGTTCTAGGCGTGGAAAGGAAGCTGTTAGTCAAATGTTGATATAAGTAAGCTACCTCAAGCTGTAGGAACAGTGTTGAATCTAAATGCAAGAGAATACTTTAACGCTTGGGGCTGACGCACGGGGATGACCCAGAGAGATGATGTGGGGAGGGGGGTGGGAGGGGGGCTCATGTTTGGGAACGCATGTACACCTGTGGTGGATTCATGTCAATCTATGCCAAAACCAATACAGAATTGTAAAGTAAAAATTAAAAATAAATTAATTAATTTTAAAAAAAAGTCCTTTTGTACAAAAAAAAAACAAAACAAAACATGAAAAGTAAAAATTTAACTTGGAGTAGGGGTAGAAAAGAATGCATAGAATTCTATATCTTTAATTTGCTATTCTCCTTTTGCTTTAATTATCACTAATCTTTAAAATGGACAGAAAAAGAAAAGTTTGACCTGTAATTTTCTTCTTTTGGTGGTGTCTTTGTCCAGTTTTGGTATCAGGTTGATGGTGATTTCACAGAATGTTTTTGGAAGTGTTCCCTCCTCTTCAGTTTTTTCAAAGAGTTCAAGAAGGATCACTGTAAATTCCTCTTTGTATGTTTAGTAGAATTCACCTGTGAAGCCATCTGGTTCTGGACTTTTATTTGTAGGGAATTGTTAAATTACAGATTCTATTTCACTTCTAGTGACTGGTATGTTCGAATTATCTATTTCTTCTTGAGTCAAAACTTGTCCATTTCTTCTAGGTTGTCACACTTGTTGACAAGAAAGAGAAAAATATTTAAGTGAAAGTGGAAGTATAAGGAGTGAGATAACAGTTTCTTGTGATTTAATGATCATTTAAATTTGTAAAATAGCAACCTGAGTTACTATCCTAAAGAAATGAATAAAGTTATTTTCTGGAAGATGGGAGTTACACAGAATCTCCCACAAATGACTTCTTTTATCCACAAATGGATAATAATGTAATTTAAGGAGCACCTCGAAGAGCTGGAATTAATTAGGTTATAGTGTAGAAGAGTAGAGATGAGGGAATATTTGCAAAATTGTCATATGCAGGAAAATCTCCCCATCTTTTAATTGTTTATGTAACAGAAATCCTCATATTTACTAGATATTGATGAGAATTACTCAGTATCTCACTGCCTGAGCATCTAGACCAAGGAGTAGAGAAGTGCCTTTCTCGCATACTTTCATCCTCTCTTATGCCTCTTTTACCTAAAGGTTGGTTTTCAATTACAAATGCAGCAGTACTCAAATAACCTTTCCATATTCTCAAAGCATTGACATTGGCAAGGAAAAGAATGTACATGTATGGTCTGAGATGATGCTTGAAGAATAGACATGCTTATTTGCCTGCACATAATAACTTTAAACCCCACCACATCATGATTGCAAATCCAGGAGAGTTAATGCACACTTTAAAATGTATTTGAAATATCCATAATTGATGATCTCCTCTTCTCTTTGGACCATTTTAATCCACCATCTTCATCAACCCTCATACTTGACACGCACTGTCACACACCCCAACCCTTTTAAGTCCTAGGTATGGAAGTAGGCTGTCCACATCGGAGGAGGGTGCATTCCAGAAATAACTGAGAGTCTAGTGGATTAAGCTGGCCCCTGTGCTTTTCTCAGCCGTCTTCTGTTTTCTGTGCTGCGTATACTGTGCTGGGTTTTGCCTGTGCCACTCAGATCATGGTTTCCCACTTGCGAAGCGACTCATTGAATTTAACTGCATGTGAAGCCCACTAGAGGACTTTCCCAGTGACTAGTTTGGTTTAATTATGCAGAGAGCTGAATATATGATAGTGGGGCAATCCCACTTTCCTGATCATTCCAAGAATAATTCTGCTCTACTGCTGGATTGCCATTTTTACTGCTCGGAGTTGAACTGTTGGGGCAACTGGAAATAGTTTTGGTCTCTAAATAGCAGATTTCAAAAACAGTTTTGCCTGCTTTGTTCCAGAAAAAAACTTAAAGGAGGAATGCATAAATCAGCAAACTGGAAAGAGTAATTTGCTTTATCTTCCAACAAAATTCTAACATACATTTGATTATTTAATCCCGTGCTTTAGCGTATTATTTCTGAAAGGTAATTACTTACATTTTATTGTTAAAAAAAAGTCCGTGTCAGTAATGGTTTTCCATGAAAAATGAAATGTTCCTTCGGGTAGAGAAGACAGTTGAGTTTCCTGGGTACCTGAACCCTGGAGCCAGCCAACCTGAGCTGGAAACCAGGCTCCACTTACCACCTGTGTGACCTGAGGAAAATCTGAACTCTGAGGCTCTCAGTTTCCTCATCTGTAAAATGAGGATAATAATGTCTATTTTTCTGAAGTTGAAGTATAATTATGAAAGTAAACCAGTTAGAATAAGCAATTCCAAGTATATACCTCAAAGAATCCAAAGTAGTTAGATGAACACGTTTTTATACACTCTTGTTCACAGCAGCGTTATTCACAATAGCTGCAAGGCAGAAACCACCCAAAATCCATCCATGGATGATTGGATTAAAAAATGTGGTCTAGCCATACAATGGGATATTTATTATTCAGTCTTATAGAGGAAGGACATTCAGATACAAAAGGGTAAGTGTTGTATGATTTCACTTTACGAGGTGAATCGAGAGAGACGGAAAGTAAAATAAGGGGCGCCAGGGGCAGGGGGTGGGGAGAATGGGGACTCATTGCTTGGTGGGTGCAGGGTTATGGTTTGGGGTGAAGAAAGGGTTCTGGAGGTGGACACTGTACAACATGTCATTAGTGCCTCTGAATCCTGCAATTGAAAATGGTCAAAATGGTAAATTTTATGTGGGGTGTATTTTTACTACAGTTCTTTAAAATGCTTCAAACAGTGCTTAGAGCGGTAGTAGCCAGGTGTCTGGACCGGCGGTATCAGCCTCCCTTGGGACCTGGAAGGAAAGTGGATTCCCAGGCCCCACCTCCAGTCTCCTAACTCCAGCCTGGGCTCCAATTCCAGGGAGGCTCCTTGCGTTTCAGCAAGTCTTCTAGGTGACTCTGATGTCCGTGCAAGTTCAAGTTTGGATTTTACAGGAGAACACAGCTGTAAGCAGCTGCCAAACAGAGCTCCAGTGATATCACTTATCTTCCTTTTCTGTATTCTTTAGGCCTCCTTGATTTATTACCCAGAAAACACGTGTGCTTTTATTTAATTCTGTATTTGCCTTCCTGATAGTAGCTATCCTGATGTCTCAGCTAAAACGGATAGCAGAAGAAGGAAATATTTAGGGATTAAACCATTCAGTAAAGTGTTGGCTGGTGGAGTCATATCCCCAAGGCTTATCTTTCATGTATTTGAGTAACAGAGAGACTAGAGGTCGTTGCCGTAGTAACGTGTACTCTGTAATTTATAAATTGCAGAAAGTAAAAGAAAATTATTGGAAATGCCTGTGGAAACTGGAAAGTTTTTCAGAAGAATGTTTCTAATGCCGTAAATTGGCATGTTCCCTCTCATGATAAACATAGAGGTTATGGGTTATTTAAATGGATTGTAAGCATCTGGGGGGCTGTTGTGATCCTCATTAAACTTTCACTAACCGTAAAGACCTCTTTATTCTTAAATTGAACATGCTGTGAAGGAACTCATTGTAAAATACTCAGACTGTGACAGACATTAACCTCCTACATCAACAGCTTCTCCCTTTACCAAACTCCAGTAAAACCTAGAAATTTTCAGCTCAAAGTACTTTCCTTCTGCAATAAAGCTTGCTTTCAGCGAAGCCGTAAAGCATGTCACTTTCCCTGTTAAGAAGAAAACCTAAACCAGATTCCTTTCCCTCGTTTTCATCAGGCCTCCAAATGGGTCGATTCTTCACTCGACTCTTGGTGACCAAGGGCTGTTTCCTCAGGAAATTAGGCCCTCGGAAAATGTAGCTGACCCTGGTCTAAATTCCTTTTATAAAAGCTGGATGCTTTGGGGAAATGGCTCTCCAGTGGATATCTGTCCGTGGATCTCTGGACCCATCTGTGGACCCGAAAGTTCGTCTCAGTCTCACTTCAGGCCACCTGTGATGTGTCCCAAAGTGTGTGTCTCGGTGCTCCAGGCTGGGGCCAGCAAGGTTCATTTTGAGCTCAGGTGTGCCGTTTATTATGTAGCCTCCCACAGGTCACCTGGGCCTCAGTTTATGTATAAATTAGACTAGATTCTCCCTAAAGTTCTTTCTAATTCTACAGGCTTTATGACACTCCTTCCAACCTACCGAAGGGTAAGTTTCGAAAAGCAAGCTAAATGTTCATAAATAGTGACTAGAGTGACTCAGAGGGAAAATAAAAATTAGGGGAAAAAAAGTTTCTGATTCATGGTCAGCTGGAGGAATTCACTGGAGGAATCAGAATGAGACAAAACGCTGAGAGCCCATTAAAGGATAATTTGGCTTGGGAAAGGACATTGGCCTGTACACAGAAAACTGTCTTTACAAATGCCCCACAGAGATGACCCTCTGCGCCCCGAGCACAAGGCCTCACCAAGCTGAAAGGGACCTCCTGGGGACGGAGAATGTGTTGGCTCCATTTGCAGTGGCTAAATAATGCAAAACCTGACCATCGTTTATGTGCTATAGAAGGGTCAGGTTTTATCCTGCTGCAATTGAAATGTTCAACAGAAGTAGCTGGTTGTTACTGTTTCTGCTGTGGGTGTTTGTTTGTTTTTTTTTTTTTTTTTTTTTTTTTGAGTCTTCTATAACTTGTTCTGGATTCTGACTCCTAAAAGTAGCAATCTATGCCAAGGAGATAGGGCGAACCAAAGAATGATTAAAAACAAATTCAAGGCAATAGTTTCTTCCTGTTGAAACCCATCTCTTTCTGCTGAATTCTAGTTCATTAGGAGAAAGTACCAGCAAAGCTGAAATCCCTTTTTGTGGCTATTTCTCCATAATCCATTTTTTCTTTTTCTTCTTTCACATTCCTAAGAGAGCTGCTGGGTGAAGAGGAAGACTTAAAAATCTTCCTCTTGTTGACGTCACCGTCTGCACTCCCACATGTGGGCAGTCTGCTGAAGCTCCTATTAGCTCTGCCTCTGAGGGCCTCACCTTTCCTGCTGCTGACTGCGGGCCTGTGGATGCTGTTTGGGGCCCACCGCTAGCCTTGGCCTCCGGTTAAAAGGCCCGCACTCCCTGCAGTCTCCTCGTCCCACCTCGAGGCCGCCACAGGTCGCCGGCTGAGGCCACCCGTGGTGGGAAGCCCCATGGACTGCGAGGCAGTGCCATTTGCGGGGCTTGGACTAGGACACTGCTGCGAGATTTTCCTCCCGGCTCACCTTTCCCCCGATGCTCCGTGTAGCTCTCTTGCCGTCTGAGGGATAACGTGCAGGCGGCTCCCTCGGTGGAAGGTCCTGGTGTAGTTTCTGTCGCTCATGTCCCCCTGACCTAGTCTCAGGGGCTGGGAGTGTGGGGGTCCTCTCTCCAGGTCAGGACTCTGAACCTAGGGATGACACCTCTGCTCCCCGACCTGCCTCCCGTCAACAGGGGGCGCCCTGCTTTCTCATTCTGGTCACAGGGCGTGCACTTTCAACCAGTCTGCCATTCGACCTGCTACCCTACGTCATTACTCGTGGTGAAACTACCCACTCCGAATTATCCAGGCTTAGTTCTTAAAATGCAGGAGAAAGATTTTGAATTTAGTGTACCCACTTCTCATGAGCAAAGCCTATCCGTCCGTCCAAAGCTATTACATCACGTGAGCTCAAAAGCCTTTGTGAAATATCAAAAGCAGGATAACTGATGCTGGGTTTTTCCACTCTTTTATTAATCCAGTCTTCCCTGATGCAGCACATGCCTTTGGCCACTTAGAAAAATATCTGACACTGATCGGGAGCCTACTCTGTGCAAGGTTGTACTCAAGCCCTTGTTATATTGCTTGAGTTAATTCTCTCAGCCACACTAGGAGACAAGTACCATTAATACCTCCACTTTGCAGAGGAAACTGAGGTTTAAATGAATTAGAAAACTTGGCCAAGAGCAGGTATCTAGCAGATAATGGAGCTGATATCTTGGGAAGGAGACACCGCCAGAGCCATGGTGACTTCTTTTTTATGAGATATGCATATATATATATTTATATAAAAATTATGTGTTTATACTTATATCTAATAAATATATGTTTGTATGTATTATGTACATATATGTCACTTATTATATACTTCTTATATATTTATTTCTATATATATATAAATGTACTGATTTTTAAAGGATTTTAGTACTTAATTAGCTAATTATTCTCTTCTGTTTTTGTATGTTAAAAGCAGAAAAACCGCCTTCATTAATATCTTGGATAAAAAGCAAAAAGAGGAGCTGCTCAGGTTAAAGTGGAGAAAGAGAGCAGAGATGTTTGTGGTCAGGCCGTAGTGGCCAGTCCAGTCTACCTCCTGTAGGGCAACCCTACTGAACCCTAATTCCTCAAATTCAGTTTGAAACCCCTCTCCCTGCAGGTGGCCTGCACATCATCATGGTGTCTCCTGAAGCGAAAGTCAAAATCCAGTTGCCAAGACTGGACTGTGTTGTAGACCACTTGGGTTAGTTTTTGGCTTGATGGAGGCTGACAGCTGAGCGCTTGGGCAGCAGTCTGTAACCTCCCCGACCCAGGACTTTCCACTTCTGTCTGTATCTGGAGGCCCCCAAAGTAGGGGGTTCTGAGCACAAGTGAGCACTCACACTGATTTCCTTCCCCGGCATGTTGTGTTTGGCCCCTGTGCTGTGACAGCATACGCCCTTCCACTCCCCACGGCCTAAACCCGCGCTCTCCACCTTCTTTTACGTACCTGAACTTCATGGCTCCTGACAGCATCTCTGTGTCCAGCCTTGACCCCAGGCACTTCCTGATAAACCTGACATTTGGATCAGAGGTGTCAGCTCGTACACACCACCAGACCACATGTTCTGTGGGTCAGTGACTGTATCTTGTTCATGTATGAAGAGGAAAAGTTAAAATTTCACATAACCTCCTTCTCCTTCTGCCTCTGTAACTCAGCTTGCCCCTTGGCAAAATCTGGATCACATTAACTCACATAGTCTGAGAAAATGGGGACTTAACAATACTAGGAACTGGAGTTTATCTCACTCACCCTTGTCCTGCTCTTTGCAGTCGTCCAGCCCCTGCAAACCGGCTTAATCATGCCTGTC
Organism: Oryx dammah; assembly: GCF_014754425.2. NCBI lineage: Eukaryota > Metazoa > Chordata > Mammalia > Artiodactyla > Bovidae > Oryx > Oryx dammah. Next base: position 60,708,332 of record NW_024070197.1, read on the forward strand.
CAGGTCAGGCATCCCCCTCCCCATCTTGACTGCTGTTCCCACGCGTGTGAAACCGCTTAGTTTAAACCAGCCTATTAACAGCTAGTGTTGCCCACTATAGTCTGTCTATAAAAACTCTGTAGTCCCTTTGTTCGGGGCTCAGAGCTTGAAATGTTAACTCCTCTGGGCCCAACGGTGTAATTAACCTGAGTTCTCCAGCTCTCTGAGTGTGGTACTTGGTTTCTCGAGTACTGGTTTCTGCAACAGTATATGTCCCTGGAGCATGGTACACTCCTTGCAATGTGGCCAGCCTTCAACGCGTGTTTTCTTCAATTATTAATTAACTAATGTCACTCACTTGTGCTCTTATCAATTGATTTGAATGTCAATGCATTAATTATCCTGAAGAAGCAGATGTGGTTTTACATGCTTAAATTATAAGGCAGAAGCTTTTTGATGATCATGGGTTTTGTTTTAAAATCTTGAAAAATAGGAGGGGATTTATTGATTGATTTGGTAACCATGGAATTAGCTGCTTACTTGGCCACCACCCTCTTCCTAGTCCCTCTGTTAAAGATGCTTTTAGCAGCTCTGACACTTTGTTTTACATTTTAACTAGCAGGTCAGCTCACCTTCTGTGTGAACAAGGAACTGTAATCATTCAGTTAAGAGTGTACATGTCTGCATGCTAAGTCACTTCAATTGTGTCCGATTCTTTGAGATACTATGGACCATAGCCCTCCAGGCTCCTGTGGGATTCTCCAGAAAAGAATACTGGAGTAGGTTGCCATGCCCTCCTCCAGGGGATCTTCCTGACCCAGGGATTGAACCTGCATCTCTTAAATCTTGTACATTAGGGGAAGCTTATCAAACTTGGTATCCCAAGTTGACAAACAAGTTTGAAACAAATTTATAACTTAGAAAATATTCTTATTTTTCATATTTGTTTTCTGTTTTTTTAATAGTATTTTTTTTCATATTTGTTTTCCTTGTTCCAGTGTAATTCTCTGGAAACAAAGACATCAGCTGTCATTGTTTTTTCTATCATTAGAATATCAAGTGACATTTTAACAAGCTTTTTCAGCCCTCTGGGAAATTTGGAAGTATTCACTAACCTCATATCATGCAGTTCAGCTTCCTTAGAACTAAAAATGCACATACTTCATTATTTTTCTCATGGTTAGTTATCATTAATGATGGAAGCTTTATGAGTCAAGTAGCATTTTTACAAAAGAAGAAAATGTGTGTATGCTCTTATCTGCATCAAAGCAATTTAAATAACTGGAAGAGGAACTAAAGAGCCTCTTAATGAAAGTGAAAGAGGAAAGTGAAAAAGCTGGCTTAAAACTCAACTTTCAGAAAACTAAGATCATGGCATCTGGTCCCATCACTTCATGACAAATAGATGGGGAAACAATGGAAACAGTGACAGACTTTTTTTCTTGAGCTCCAAAATCACTGCAGATGGTGACTTCAGCCATGAAATTAAAAGACGCTTGCTCCATGGAAGAAAAGCTATGACCAACCTAGAGACAGCATATTAAAAAGCAGACATTACTTGGCTGACAAAGGTCCTTCTATTCAAAGCTATGGTTTTTCCAGTAGTCCTGTATGGATGTGAGAGTTGGACCATAAAGAAAGCTGAGCGCCGAAGATTTGATGCTTTTGAACTGTGTTGTTGGAGAAGACTCTTGAGAGTCCCTTGGACAGCAAGGGGATCCAACGAGTCAATCCTAAAGGAAATTAGTCCTAAATATTCATTGCAAGGACTGATGCTGAAGCTCCAGTACTTTGACCACCTGATGAGGAGAACTGACTCCTTAGAACAGACCCTGATGCTAGGAAAGATTGAAGGCAGAAGGAGGAGAAAGTGAAAACAGAGCACGAGATGGTTGGATGGACACGAGTTTGCACAAGCTCCAGGAGTTGGTGATGGACAGGGAAGCTGGGTGTGCTGCAGTCCTTGGGGTCTCAAAGAGTTGTACACAACTGAGCAACTGAACTGAACTGATTTCAACTTAATGTCCAAGTTCAGTTCAGTTCAGTTCAGTCACTCAATCGTGTCCAACTCTTTGTGACCCCATGAATTGCAGCACGCCAGGCCTCCCTGTCCGTCACTAACTCACGGAGTTCACTCAGACTCACGTCCATCGAGTCAGTAATGCCATCCAGCCATCTCATCCTCTGTCGTCCCCTTCTCCTCCTGCCCCCAATCCCTCCCACCATCAAAGTCTTTTCCAATGAGTCAACTCTTCGCATGAGGTGGCCAAAGTATTGGAGTTTCAGCGTTAGCATCATTCCTTCCAAAGAAATCCCAGAGTTGATCTCCTTGAGAATGGACTGGTGGGATCTCCTTGCAGTCCAAGGGACTCTCAAGAGCCTTCTCCAACACCACAGTTCAAAAGCATCAATTCTTCAGCACTCAGCCTTCCTCACAGTCCAACTCTCTCATCTATATATGACTACTGGAAAAACCATAGCCTTGACTAGATGGACCTTAGTTGGCAAAGTAATGTCTCTGCTTTTCAATATGCTATCTAGGTTGGTCATAACTTTCCTTCCAAGGAGTAAGCATCTTTTAATTTCATGGCTGCAGTCACCATCTGCAGTGATTTCGGAGCCCCCCAAAATAAAGTCTGACACTGTTTCCACTGTTTCCCCATCTATTTCCCATGGAGTGATGGGACCGGACACCATGATCTTCGTTTTCTGAATGTTGAGCTTTAAGCCAACTTTTCCACTCTCCTCTTTTACTTTCATCAAGAGGCTTTTTAGTTCTTCTTCACTTTCTGCCATAAGGGTGGTGTCATCTGCATATCTGAGGTTATTGGTATTTCTCCCGGCAGTCTTGATTCCAGCTTGTGTTTCTTCCAGTCCAGCATTTCTCATGATGTACTCTGCATAGAAGTTAAATAAGCAGGGTGACAATATCCAGCCTTGATAGCTCCTTTTGCTATTTGGAACCAGTCTGTTGTTCCATGTCCAGTTCTAACTGTTGCTTCCTTACCTGCATACAGATTTCTCAAGAGGCAGGTCAGGTGGTCTGGGATTCCCATCTCTTTCAGAATTTTCCACAGTTTATTGTGATTCACACAGTCAAAGGCTTTGGCATAGTCAATTAAGCAGAAATAGATGTTTTTCTGGAACTCTCTTGCTTTTTCCATGATCCAGTGGATGTTGGCAATTTGATCTCTGGTTCCTCTGCCTTTTCGAAAACCAGCTTGAACATCAGGAAGTTCACGGTTCACGTATTGCTGAAGCCCGGCTTGGAGAATGTTGAGCATTACTTTACTAGCGTGTGAGATGAATGCAATTGTGCGGTAGTTTGAGCGTTCTTTGGCATTGCCTTTCTTTGGGATTGGAATGAAAATGGACCTTTTCCAGTCCTGTGGCCACTGCTGAGTTTTCCAAATTTGCTGGCATATTGAGTGCAGCACTTCCACAGCATCATCTTTCAGGATTTGAAATAGCTCAACTGGAATTCTATCACCTCCACTAGCTTTGTTCGTAGTGATGCTTTCTAAGGCCCACTTGACTTCACATTCCAGGATATCTGGCTCTAGTTGAGTGATCACACCATCGTGATTATCCGGGTCATGAAGATCTTTTTTGTACTGTTCTTCTGTGTATTCTTGCCACCTCTTCTTAATATCTTCTGCTTCTGTTAGGTCCATACCATTTCTGTCCCTTATCGAGCCCATCTTTGCATGAAATGTTCCTTTGGTATCTCTAATTTTCTTGAAGAGATCTCTAGTCTTTCCCATTCTATTGTTTTCCTCTATTTCTTTGCCTTGATCACTGAAGAAGGCTTTCTTATCTCTTCTTGGTATTTGGAACTCTGCATTCAGATGCTTATCTTTCCTTTTCTCCTTGGCTTTTCGCTTCTCTTCTTTTCACAACTATTTGTAAGGCTTCCCTAGACAGCCATTTTGCTTTTTTGCATTTCTTTTCCATGGGGATGGTCTTGATCCCTGTGTCCTGTACAATGTCATGAACCTCATTCCGTAGTTCATCAGGCACTCTATCTATCAGATCTAGGCCCTTAAATCTATTTCTCACTTCCACTGTATAATCATAAGGGATTTGATTTAGGTCATACCTGAATGGTCTAGCGGTTTTCCCTGCTTTCTTCAATTTCCGTCTGAATTTGGTAATAAGGAGCTCAGGATACCAAAATAACTTCAAATTATCAGAATGTTAAAGCCAAGAAATAATCCATCAGTTGGAATCATGTTTTTCTACATTCTAATACTGACTTTTCTTCTGTACTGGATTTGGGCAGATAGTCTCAAAGATAATTCAAGTTTGGTGAGATACCTTGCCCTTACTATGAACTTGATAGATACCAGCTGCTGCTGCTGCTGCTGCTGCTAAGTCGCTTCAGTCGTGTCTGACTCTGTGCGACCCTGTAGACGGCAGTCCACCAGGCTCCTCTGTCCCAGGGATTCTCCAGGCAAGAACACTGGAGTGGCTTGCCATTTCCTTCTCCGATGCATGCATGCATGCTCAGTCGCTTCAGTCGTGTCCGACTCTGTGCAATCCTATGGACGACAGCCCACCAGGCTCCTCTGTCCCTGGGATTCTCCAAGCAAGGACACTGGAGTGGGTTGCTATCAGAGTTACCCCAAATAGGAGGAGACATTGTGCTGCTAATTGTAGTATTTATTTGACACAGTTATCATACAATGCCTTGCTTTTTGTTTTTTATATATAATTTTTCCACCAATAATTCAGTTTTTGAGCACCAGATCCTAGACACTGTAACAGTTAAATCCAACTTTCCCACGAAACCACATGGCCATAGTGCCAGTTAGAGGCCAGAGCCGAGATTCCAAATCAGCTGGTCAGATTTGGTCTGGGCTTGTTCCTCTTTGTCGTTTTGGTTTTTGTAAACAAATTGTTAATTCACTGTTTAACCATGTCACAGGTAAATTGCACATTAAATACTTAAAGCACTTACACAGGTTTGCCATTTACCACGTAGTAGCTGTACTAAACCTCACAAATGTATTTTAGAGGGAGAGAAATAGCTACATTTTTTGTGCACGACTAATTCCCTATCATCTTAATTTTTTCCAGTTATTTAATTACTACCCCTGGGAAAGGCACAATCTTTCAAATCATAAACACTATGAAGTCAGAGGAATGGCATTTCTTTCCCAAACCAATTTTCAAAGTAGAAAATACAAGACTGACCCAAAAAAACTCTTCTGCTTTCAATTGTTATAATCTCTTTTAGGAAAAAAAAAACAAAAAACTTCAAAGTCTCATTTGCAATTCAAAACGTCTTTCTGAAAGGCCACCATTCACTGAAATGCCACGTTCAGAGATGCTTGCTTTCTTTCATTCTGATGGCTCTTAATAAATAGCCACTGCAACAGTTTAAGAATGTGTTGAAAAAAAAAAAAAAAAAAGAATGTGTTGAGACTTAAAGAAATATTGGGGTTGGCCATAAAGTTCGTTAAGATTTTTCCAGAATTTCTTATAGAAAAACATGAACAAGCTTTTTGGCCCACCCAATAATATACCTGTGTGTGTGTGTGTCTGTGTGTGTTGGTTGGGGGAGGAGGTGCGTGGGGGCTGGTAGTGAGGTTACTGAACTCCCATTCAAAAGCTCACAAGACCATTCTACAAATCCCCTTCCCAGATACCTGAGAGGAGGTGAACCAAAACTCCAACCCACCCCAAACCATTTGGAACGCTTGGCCACATTTAGGGTTGCTTTCTTCATTTTTGTATAGTCAAGAGTTTCCACTAGGATTGGTGGATATTGTTCTGTTTTGGAACAGCTCTTCAGAGCAACTTCTCTCCATTGCTGGATGAACACCGCGACTGGCCTGCGTGACCCTGCCGCCGTGACCCCACCAGCGCCCTCTCTGCCCCCAACAGCGTTTCCTGTGGTATGGTCGCCACTGTTTCCTTTCCTCCTACTTCTGACTCAATGTTTTTGCACATGGGGTTCTGTCAACTTGGAGGACACTCCTCTTGATTTTGTACCTTTTGTACCTTTTTGTACTTTCTCAGTGGAGTATCACGGACACCAAGAAGTTAGGTGCCACCCCATTAACTGCTCTGGTAGCACCATGGAGCATCTTTCATTACACATAGATCAGTGATAATTCATGAAAAATATAATGTCTCCCTCCTCCTCCGTGGACACCCATCACTGCCTGCGTTTCCACCACTACTGCATAGGGTTGTGTTTTAGTGGCTCGGTACGCATCAATATCCCCCACTGTGCAGTGAGCCATGTGAAGACAGGGCTGCCCTAAACTAACCATATCTTCATCTTTTTATCGGGAAAATATCATAGTCATTGGCACAGAAGTATTAATAGACCCACAAATGAGTATTTTGTGAATGAATGAAACTTGAACCTAGTTCCACTGCAACTGCCTAGTTCAGATGCTCTTGACATTGACTGGACCACTGAAAGATCCCCCAGACTCAGCACTATTAACATTTGGGGCAGATAATTATTTGGGGGGCATGGAGGGCTGTTAGGAAAGGGGGCTGTCCTAGTCACGTTAAGAAGTTCAGCAGCATGCTTGGCTTCTACCCACTGGATACCAATAGCACTTCCCTGAGTCTTGACAATTAAAAATGTCTCTGCTGCTAAGTCGCTTCAGTCATGTCTGACTCTGTGTGACCCCATAGATGGCAGCCCACCAGGCTTCCCCATCCCTGGGATTCTCCAGGCAAGAACACTGGAGTGGGTTGCCATTTCCTCCTCCAATGCACGAAAGTGAAAAGTGAAAGTGAAGTCACTCAGTCATGTCCGACTCTTAGAAACTTCATGGATTGCAGCCTACCAGGCTCCTTCATCCATGGATTTTCCAGGCAAGCGTACTGGAGTGGGATGCCATTGCCTTCTCCAAAAAATGTCTCTAGATATTACCAAATGTGGTCTCAGGTATCAAAATTGCTCCCTTGAGACTTATTTCATAATCCATTATGTGTCTTCCTCTGACCAAAACCAATCACACTGACAAAATAATAAAATCTTATTATTAATAATAATTAGACAAATTCCAATTGTATCTCTAACTTGCCTGGAGATGCATGCGTGCTCAGTTTTGTCCAACTCTTGTGACCCCATGGACTGTAACCCACCAGGCTGCTCTCTCTATGGGATTTTCCAGGCAAGAATACTGGAATGGATTTCCATTTTCCCTTCTAGGGGATCTTCCTGACCCAAGGATCGAACCTGTGTCTCCTGAGTCTCTTGCATTGCAGGCAGATTCTTTACCATTTGAGACATTGGGGATCTAAATACCTTTCACTGGGTCACCATGTCTACAGAATTTATAATGTGCACTGTATATAATGGCATGGCTGAAAGCAGGATCCAAAATATTAGCATTGTACTTACTGTCTCTGCCATGACTTGCTACTTTGACCTTCAGCAGGTGCTTAGACCTCCTAGGATTACAAGTTCCTCATTCTGAAAGCTGGGCTAAATGATTTATAATCTTCCTCTAATTCTAAAATTCTCAGATTCTTTATACAATACAGTTACCCATGTGAATTAGCAAACACTGTCTTTACAAGTTTAGCACTGTGTTCAGGAAACACCTATTGTTTAAAGTATTTTAAAAACTCACATCTGTCTGCTGGATGCTATCTAAGAAGTCAAGAGATTGCCTGGAATATTTTTTGTGATGTACCAAGAAACCCTATGTAACAGGTGTCACTAGTTGTAAAGAACCTACTTGCTAGTGCAGGAAATATAAGAGACACAGGTTCGATCTCTGGGTCAGGAAGATCCCCTGGAGGAAGGCATGGCAACCCACTCCAGTATTCTTGCCTGGAGAATCCCAAGGACAGAAGAGCCTAGGGGTCATTGGTCCACAGGGTCGCAGAGAGTCAGGCATGACTGAAGCAACTCTGCATACGTGCATAGTATATTACTTGGAAAGTAAAGTTTGTTCTTTCTCTAATAGACTTTAAATAGTAGATTGCTGTGCTGTTAAAAGAGGGACCCTTAATCTTAGTAACTTATTATGTGGCCTTGGGAAGTGATTTATTCCTTTGAACCTGCTCTCTCCCATCTGTAGGTTAGGAGTTATAATGGTACCTCATGTGGTTGTTGTGAGGTTTAGAGTTTGGCACAGTGCCTAGTGCATAGTAAGTGTTCAATAAATTTTACTGTTTCTTTCTTAACTAATTCTAAGACATTTTTTAGCATGGCAGCTGCTTTAATCAGCAACTTTTTCTCTTAGTGTCACATGTAAGAAATATTCACCTTATAATCAATGGCATCAAAAATAGTATTACAAGCTTTTTGGTTCACACAATATATGAGCTCACAGTGTCCAGCAATTTAGGAGCTCAGTATAAATTTATTGAATTGACTATCATGCATTGGTATGCATGCATATTTCAGCAATATGTGGACATGGGTTGTTTTACTTTATGAAAAGAAATGTAGTTTTGTTGGCCTAAATGGAAACCCAAAAAATTCACTTCCTATTTATGACCTAGATGGTCAGATTAAAGAAATCTCATTAGAAAGTTATCCTCATTTGCATAGAATGCCCTTTACTTGTAACATTTAATTAATATCATAACTCATCAAAGGTGCTGAATAATAATGTATGCCACTATCCCATTTGGCTAATCCCAAAGGAGTATACATTTATTTAGATTTCCCATACCAGAGAGATTACAGCCTGAAGATGCAGCCTCAGAACCTACAGCTATCTCTGTTTATTTTTCCCAAGGCTGCTAATTATGTTCTCAAAATGTGATTAGTTGAAGCAATGTGTAGGCCACGCACATGCCATCGTACCATGCCTTGGTATCTTTGTCGTGTGGCCACTCAGCTCATATAACCTAACAATGACCCATTATCAAGAAGGATGATCTGTACCCACATGAGAACAAACGAATGGCATGTTGATTCAAAATGTGTCAGTAAATTCTGAGACAAAACTTATGTTTTAAAAGAATTACATACAAGTTAAAGTAATATTCATTGAGTGGCTAGTAATAGTTCTCAAGTTGGGCTGAGCAATAGAATCACCCAGTGATTGTCTTAAAACATAATTGTTTTGTCTGACAACCATCAAATCAGAATACCTGAGGGGGTGTGTCTGTACAGTGATGTCTTCTAAAACCCGCCCAAGTAATTCCAGTATGTCACCAGCACTGAAAACCAATGAAAGAAGTAGGGAGAGTGCTTGCAGAGATAAAGCAAAGAAGTATTAAATACATATAAAATGGTCTAGTCTCTAAAGATGATTACTTTCATGGATTTAGGTGGTAAGGGAGATAAACTAGAGCCTTGTTTGCAGAAATGATGGTTTGTCTTATATGTTCAAATACAAGGAGTCAACTTTGGTTTTTAATCTTCTGTCAACCATTTAAAGGAATGAACTCTTAAAGTTTCCCAAGAAAATAATATAAGCAGAGCATTTTATGATAATCCTTTATGTCTTTACATTCTCAGTAGTTTTTAACACAAGAAAACAAAAGCTAAGTGTACACCTCATGTCTATAGATATTTAAAATACAGTTAGCCTTCAGCTTATAATGGTGTGATAATAGGGTTCTTCATGGGAAATCTTCCTTTTTTTTGCATGGAAAAAAAAGGAAGCATTATCTCCCTATCATTGGTGTGATTTCAGCTCAGAAAGCAGTGTGTGAGAGCTTAACGAGGGTACCTGAGGAAGTAAAAGTGAATATGATGTAACAGGACCATGGATTTATTAAAGGGAACCACAGGAAACCCTGAAGAAATACGGCTGCTGGTTTGCAAAAACTCTTGTTTTAAAATCATCAGGAACTTTGCTTTTTCTCTCACATTTTTCATTATAATAAAGTATAGGTACAAGGATTTCCATGGGAAACCAATTTGATGGTTTTAGGACAAGAAAGAATTCGAGTAAGCGGCATGCCTAGCATATTTTATGATGCCAAAACCACGAGGAAGAGAAAAAGCTGATCACATTGCTTGTGCAGACGGCATTCAGATTCCAGTCATGGTATCAGTTTCATTCACACTATTTGGAAGAAAGTATGAAAAGGAAAATAGGAATCATTACATACATTTTATGTAGCGGGACTATTATAAACGAGGTGTATTCTGTATGTGTGTGCGTGCTAAGTCGCTTCAGTCATGTCCGACTTTGTGCAACCCCATGGACTGTAGGCAGCCCGGCTCCTCTGTCCATGGGATTCTCCAGGCAAGACTCTTCTCCAGGGAATTGTCCTGATCCAGGGATCGAACCCGCTTCCCTAATTTTTTTGCACTGGCAGGCAGATTCTTTACCACTAGCGCCACCTGGGAAGCCCCTTAATATGTGAATAATAGCAATTAATTACAAACATATACTGATTTTGATCATTCAGATGGAGGGATCTTTCTCTTTTATAATACAGGGTCAGTACTGGCTCTTCGTTGCATGTGTGCTCCTGTGCTTAATTAATTAGTCAATTAATTCATTAATTAAGTCAGCACAGGAAATCTACGGGGAACGCTGATTTGACCTGACCTCATTTTTCCCTGTTGTCCGCTAGAGTCCAAGTCCAGTGTCTTGCTCTTGAGGTATAGAATCATTTCCCCATTTCTTGAATCTAGGCTGGCTTATGATTTGTGCTGGTCAGTAGAAGTCAAAGGAAGTGTCTCTGTGTCAGTTCTAAGCCTGGGACTTGAGAGGGTTGCTGTCTTGTATCTCTTTCAGCACGCTCCCACCCCCTTGAGAAGGATCCTGAGGGAGGCTGCTAGGGGCCGAGAGGCTGCACAGAGGAGGGGAGCCTACAGCCTGGAGTCAAGACAGCCCCAGAAGGAGGGATGTGACCCACACCAAAGCACCTCGGCTGGAGAGTCCCGGGGAGACCACGGAGCTGCCCGGCTGCCCGCAGACTAAGTAAGCAACAGCACTTCTTATTTTAAATCACAAAGCTCTGAGGTGGTTTGCTATGCAGGAGCAGAAAGACGGTATAGGAAGTAGTACCTTGAGGTGGGATGTTGCCATAGCAAACAACTAAAGTAAGAGGCATTGGGAAGAAGGAAGCTATTAGCCGGAGCTGACCCTCCCCCACAAAATGGCAAGAAACGTGGTTGGCAAAGATATGGGCCCTGGTGAGAAACATTTTTATTGGATGCTGAAAAAAAAAAATGATGACTTGTGGTTCATCAAAAGAAATGTCACTTGTGATTGGTAAAAAAGAGAATCAATGTACCTAATAGATTTTAGATCTCAGAGAGTTATTTTCCAGGTGGAAATGACAATGTCACTTCATTTCTTTTTGCCGATTGAGATGAGGAATGACAAAAATGAGAGGAGCTGGAGACAATATTCAGCACCTGTTAGTGAAAACCAGTCATGATTATAGATTCTGATGCTGATCCATCACAGCTGACCCGCCTTGTGTATGTGTGTTGGTTGCTCAGGTGTGTCTGACTCTGTGTGACCCATGGAACTCTCCAAGCAAGAATACTGAAATGGGTTGCCGTTCCCTTTTCCGAGGGATCTTTGCAAGCCAGGGATCAAACCTGGGTCTCCTGCACTGCAGGCAGATTCTTCTGTGAGGGAGGTCTAAATGATCAAATTGGATACATAGGTTTAATTCCAGCATGTTACCATTTATTACTGCCCACTGAGAGTTTAAGAAGTCGTTCATTTTTCACTCTAATGTTTTGAAAATTACCCATAAAAACAGCCAAATTTGTTTGACATGCTTTTAAAAGTTTCATACACATCTGTTACTCTGTATGCTTTAGCCTGGAAACTGATTTTAACAATTATACCAATTACTTAATATGTTGCTTTGCTTACTGGTTTTACAAAGTTCATCACAAAGTGCTTTTCTTGTGGTTTGCTTGCTTATTTGTGTTTTGACTACATACTACCTGATTTAAATTATTTGGACATCTAAATGCATCTTCTCAAGAAATCCTTCATTTCCTTCTGTGTAAAATTATCCTAAGTCACACCAGAATTGCCCACAATATTGTTTGGTGCTAGAGGAATTTTAAAGAAAACGCAGACTCAATTTTTACTTCATGTTCAGTCAGCACTTTTGCATAAGCCAAGTTAACATCTCCCAGAGATGGGTAAAAATAACAACAGAGGCTAAGAGGAGGAAGAATGAATAATGTAAATCTTCAAAACCATCCCTTTTAAAGGGATTTTTATTATTTTTGTTTATCTATTACCCGTAGGTATTCTATCTTATACAACAGTCTATTAGAGAACTGAATTCTGTGGCATTGTGATCTCTATAATTAATAACCTGTCAAAATTGAAAAGAAATACATACAATAAAATATTTAAATAGATAAGCTAAGTATTTCAAAACATTACAAAAATACATTTGTTTTTTATTTCTCTGAGAGCAAGTTAGTGCTTCTGAGGATGAAGGACTGACTCGTGTTTAAATGGATGAATTTCACACTGTGTGTGCTCATTATATCGATTTAAGATCATGAACATTTCTGAATATTCTTAATGAAGAAAAAGATTTGCGTTGATGATTGCCATTTTAAACTTTTATTTGAAGGGATATATCTGCTGCTGCTAAGTTACTTCAGTCACGTCCGACTCTGTGCAGTCCCATAGATGGCAACCCACCAGGCTCCCCCGTCCCTGGGATTCTCCAGGCGAGAACACTGGAGTGGGTTGCCATTTCCTCCTCCAATGCAGGAAAGTGAAAAGTGAAAGTGAAGTCGCTCAGTTGTGTCCAACCCTCAGCGACCCCATGGACTGCAGCCTTCCAGGCTCCTCCGTCCATGGGATTTTCCAGTCAAGGGTACTGGAGTGGGGTGCCATTGCCTTCTCCAAGGGATGTATCTAAATTATGTCAAAATTCATGTTTTCCACATACAATTGCTGTTTGCTTATATAAAGTCAATAATCTTTGAACTGATATTTTACTCGTGTCATAAAGGCGATAGAGAAGCCTGAAATTTTTTCTGTAGGTACCCATATTTTAATTGAAGCATAGCTGATTTGCAGTGTTTTGGGTGTACAGTATAATGATCCTGTTGCATATATGTATATATAATTGTTGTTCTTCAGTCACTCAGGCATGTCCCGACTCTCTGACCCCATGGACTGCAGCACACCAGGCTTCACTGTCCTTTGCCATCTCCTAGAGTTTGCTCAAATTCATGTCCATTGAGTCAGTGAGGCCATCCAACCATCTCATCCTCTGTCATGCCTTCTCCTCCTGCCTTCAATCTTTCCCAGCATCAGGGTCTTTTCTAATGAATCAGCTCTTCGCATCAGATGGCCAAAGCATTGGAGCTTCAGCATCAGTCTTTACAATGAATATTCAGGATTGATTTCCTATATGATTGACTGGTTTGAGCTCCTTGCAGTCCAAGGGACTCTCAACAGTCTTCTCCAACACCACAGTTCTTCGGTGCTCAGCCTTCTTCATGGTCCAACTCTCACGTCCATACATGACTTCTGGAAAAACCATAGCTTTGACTAGACAGACCTTCGTCAGCAAAGTAATGTCTCTGCTTTTTAATATGCTGTCCAAGTTGGTCATATCTTTTCTTCCAAGGAGCAAACATCTTTTAATTTCATGGCTATAGTCACCATCTGCAGTGATTTGGGAGCCCAAGAAAATAAAGTCTATCACTGTTTCCATTGTTTCCCGATCTATTTGCCATGAAGTGATGGGACTAGATGCCATGATCTTAGTTTTCTGAATGTTGAGTTTAAAGCCAGATTTCTCACTTTCTTCTTTCACTTTCATCAAGGGGCTCTTTAGTTCCTCTTTGCTTTCTGCCATAAGGGTGGTGTCATCTGCATATCTGAGGTTATTGATATTTCTCCTGGCAATCTTGATTCTAGCTTGTGCTTCATCCAGTCTGGCATTTCACTTGATGTACTCTGCTTAAATTAAATAAGCAGGGTGACAATATACAGCCTTGACATACTCCTTTCCCAATTTGGAACCAATTTGTTTTTCCATGTCTGGTTCTAACTGTTGCTTCTTGACCTGCATACAGTTTTTGCAGGAAGCAGATAAGGTAGTCTGGTATTCATATCTCTTTAAGAATTTTTCAGTTTGTTGTTATCCACACAGTCAGAAGTATTTTTCTGGATGTATTTTACATATTATATATTCATATTTATATATATTATGTATTATAATTATATATTATATACATTATACATTTATTATATATGTAATATATAATAAATTCAGATTCAGATTTTTTTCCACTATGAATATTACAAGATACTGAGTATGGTTCCCTGTGCTATACAACAAGTCCTTGTTGGTGGTAAATATTTTTGTACAACATTTGTTTTGGGTACTTCTAATGATCAAAAAATGCCTCATTCTCTACAATAGTAGCCTTTGCTTAGATTAGTCCCTGACACATAGGGTGTGTTCAATAAATGAATGATTAGAGAGGAACATCTGGGCTCCCATCACAGTGAAAGAAAGAAAGAGGCCAAACGTGTAATAACATTAAAATCATGATGAAGAAACAAGCTGGGTGCTTGGATGTCCTCCTTCTGGGGTTTAGGATCCTGGATTTGAGTCATGCATTCTTTACACTCCCTAATCTGAGCCTTGGTTTCCTCAATGTGTGATCAGATCAGACTTTAAAAGATCCAGCTTCAACATGCAAATATTCTATCGTGTTTGGTATTACACACCTCCTAACATGCACAGATGGTGACTGCAGCCATGAAATTAAAAGATGCTTACTCCTTAGAAGGAAAGTTATGACCAACCTAGACAGCATATTAAACAGCAGAGACATTACTTTGTCAACAAATGTCTGTCTAGTCAAGGCTATGGTTTTTCCAGTGGTCATGTATGGATGTGAGAGTTGGACTATAAAGAAATCTGAGTGCCGAAGAATTGATGCTTTTGAACTGTGGTGTTGGAGAAGACTCTTGAGAGTCCCTTGGACTGCAAGGAGATCCAACCAGTCCATAAGGAGATCAGTCCTCGGTGTTCATTGGAAGGACTGATGTTGAAGCTGAAACTCCAGTACTTTGGCCACCTGATATGAATACATGAACTCATTGGAAAAGACCCTGATGCTGGGAAAGATTGAAGGCAGGAGGAGAAGGGGATGACACAGGATGAGATGGTTGGATGGCATCACCAACTCAATGGACATGGGTTTGGGTGGACTGTGGGAGTTGGTGATGGACAGGGAGGCCTGGTGTGTTGCGGTTCATGGGGTCGCAAAGAGTCTGACACGCCTGAGCGACTGAACTGAACTGACCTCCTGACAAATGCGATCCTTGTCAGGACTTTGTGTGTAAGACTAGCAATCTTCTTAGTTTTACTTCCTTTTTCTATTGTTTTCTTTATTAGTGTGCAGTCAGTCTTCTTTTATCTGAACACTGTGTCCAAGCAGTAGTATTCCTGCTAACATAAACATCAGTTATTTGGTTCTGGAAGAAATCTTACAGATGATTCTTTCCTATTCACTCATTTTTACACAAGAACTGAGATCCTGACACACAACACAAATTGTTTTAAGTTTCTACATGGAATTGGTGGTAAAGCCAAGATTCTTATTTGCTGACTTTTTTTCTGATTTGCTGCAAAGGGATTTCTTTCTGCTCTGTTTTAGTGGCTTAAGAGAGCCAGGTTTATCATTTAGGATTTAATTTTCATCTTATTGTCTTTTCCTATCATTTGTTTTCATTTTTCACTACATGAACAGACTTAGTATCTTTCAAGTAACAATCATCAACCCAGCAGAAAGAGTAAAACACATGGGAGTCTGTAAGATGGTTATAATTGGTGAAAGTTTATTTTCAATAATGCAACAATCAGAGCAGATTCTCACTGATCAAAAAATAAGATTTTAGCATCTGAACTTTAAATACCACTCATGTAATTTTGGAATGTTCTTTTTATACATGTGACTTCATTTATTTTTATATTGATTTTTGGCCATTTTGATCTGTGTGGGCTTTTGTCTAGTTGCGATGAGCAAGGGCCACTGATTGCGGTACATGGGCTTCTCACTGCAGCGGCTTCTCTTATGGAGCACCGACTCCAGGGTGCGCAGGCTTCAGCAGTTGCTGTGCGTGAGGTCTTTAGCTGCAACTCATGGGCTCTGGTGGAGAAGGGAATGGCAGTCCACTCCAGTGTTCTTGCCTGGAGAATCGCATGGACTGAGAAGCCTGGCGGGGTACAGTCCGTGGGGTCGCAGAGTCGGACACGATTGAGCAACTAGCATGCAGGCACCAGGCACGGGCTCTGGAACATAGGCTCAGTAGTGTGGAGCGTGGGCTTAGTTGCTCTGTGGCATGTGGGAGCTTCCCCACCTGGGGATTGAACCTTGTGTCTCCTACATTTAGTAGGTGGATTTTTTTTAAAATTTTTTTTTTTTACCACTGAGCCACCAGGGAAGCCCTGGAATGTTCTTAACATAGCCAAAACAGACTTCTCAATTTTTAATTTGGGGCATTTTACTTTTAGGGAATGGAAGAGACAAAAAATAAAATTTTCTTCTCTCTCCAACCACATGAATCCCCCTGCATTGTAGCTCTAAGTCCAGAAAATACATCTATCCCTTTCATTAATATCATTATCCTTAGTGGTTTTTTTCCCTGGGACTGGAAGTTGATGACTGTTTCAAACACTTAAAATGTTTACCAGAAGCAGCTATTTTCTGTGAATTTGCGTCTCAACACCATGGGGAATGTTTCCTTAGTCTTTCATCCTGAGCTGAAAGTGTCAAAGAAAGTGGTGAGCAGCGTTGGCAGCTGGTAGCAAACACCATTTGCCACGCTTGGTGGATCCTTGTGCAGTCCCTCTCTGATGGCAAGTGGGGATGTGCACAGATCTTGGGGCCAGAAACAGTAACTCAAGTAGAATACCCACCCAGAACCCTTCAACATCGGGAATCATTTAAAAATCCCTCCCACCAGCTAGAAAGAATACTTTTGGCACTAGAAACAGTTCATTCTAAGAGACGACTGAAGTATTAGGAATGTTACTCTTGACAATAAGTTAGGCTTAAAATAACCTCTGTGCTTTCTTCCTCTTCTTCTTCAGTGTTTATTTGGCTGAACCAGGTCTTAGTTGAGGCATGCGAACTCTTAGTGGCAGCATGTGGGATCTAGTTCCCTGAACAGGGCTCGAACCCAGATCCCCTGCATTGGGAGTCTTAGCCACTGGACCACCACGAAAACCCCTGTGTTTTATTCTTAGATGAATCATACGTCCTACGTTTCTGTGAAACGTCAGTCTGATAATAAGCTGTAAGTCGTTTAACAAAGCAGCTGATTAATTTGATTAAAAGTGGATTAGCCTCACTGTTGTCATATGACATAAAACACAGGAGTGATGACCAGGTGGTAAATGTTTCACTTTGGTTATAAATGCAAAGGCTCTATATTTCATGGTCACATGAAATCTTTGTTACCCATTTTTCATCATTTCCCCCCTGTTGTTTTAGCTCACACCATTCTTGCTGTTCTCTGAACTCCCATAGCAGTTACACTCAGTACTTCAACTCTTAATTATGAGCTGTGTTGCTTTTGCAGAACAGAATGCACTTGAAAGTATCCTGCTAACCCAGTCATCTAACCTCCTTATCGAACAGAAAAAGGCCCCCAAATCATGATTTTTACAATATCTGTATTATGTATCCAATGTAGAGCAGACTTGAAACTGGGCTTGAAACTTCTTCATGCCTAATCCAGGAATTTGGCATCTTTAAAATGTATTACCTGTGCATCTTCCCAACCAGATTGGGAGGTCCCTGGAAGAAAGCGGCACATAAGCGGTACATAATGAATGCCTTAGTCTGGTTCTCGTATGCCC
This sequence comes from Oryx dammah, assembly GCF_014754425.2. Classification (NCBI taxonomy): domain Eukaryota; kingdom Metazoa; phylum Chordata; class Mammalia; order Artiodactyla; family Bovidae; genus Oryx; species Oryx dammah. The sequence goes on from NW_024070197.1 coordinate 60,726,083, forward strand.
TCGGGTACATTAGAACTGGAAACAACATCTGGAAAAGGCCACGTCAGTAAATTTTATACTTGTCATAAAATCCTGTTGCAACAGACTGCTTTTTAAAAAATATTTAAAACATCTAGAAAGTGTGATTGCTTCTTGGAAGCTTTAACATGGGTCATTGCATAGATTCTAAAATTTATATCCAAGTATAAAGTAGTAATTTGATAAAGAGAGATTATTTGGATTATCCTGCTTTCCTAGATTATCATGAGAAACTTCTTCTCTGTTCACTTAAAATTTTATAGGGAAAATTATTTCTCCTAGGCATCCACATTTCTGAAGGATTCAGGGATCTTTGAATAAATGCTAATTACAAGATCAGGGCAGAAAAAGAACTCAGTCTTTATTGAGTTATCTTTAGTGCCCCAGAGTTATCTGCTATCTTTAGTGCCCCAGAGTAAGGAAGCGCTAAAAACAAATAAACCAACAAACAAAGACTATGTTGAGAGAGTGTGTCAGAGGAACACAGGATCCAAGTGAAAGAGTCCCCACTGGCTAAAGATGGGATGATTTGAAGAACAAAATAAAGTAGGATTGGATTATAACACAAAGCATAAAATAAATACCCATGAGTCCATGTTTATATTAGCAAATAATTGAGCACATAAGTGAATGGAGAAGGAAAGCATCTGCCCAGCAGAAGAATCCCAAATATTTTATGTCATAGATTCTCTGCCCCCAAGGAAGTAAAGCATACGCCTCCCTGCCTGAGTATGAGTTATACACAGTAACTTCCTTCCAAAGGGCTCCGTGTGGGGAAAAAGTAGAGGAAGTAACTTTGTGGTGGAGAAACCCAACAAGACCTCAGCCCAGTGATCAGGGTAACACCAACAGTGATGAGTCACAGTCATTTATGTGCTAAAATGATACCTTACCCCTTTGGTCTTCCTGCCAAAATGTGTAGCCCTACGCTATTCCTGAGAAAATTTCAGAAACTCCCCAACAGAGGAACATTTTACAAAATCCCTGACCACTGCTCAAAACTGTCAGAGAGAGAGAGAAGTCGCTCAGTCATGTCTGACTCTGCAACCCCATGGACTGTAGCCCACCAGGCTCCTCCATCCATGTGATTTTTCAGGCAAGAGTACTGGAGTCGGTTGCCATTTCCTTCTCCAGGGGATCTTCCCAACCCAAGGATCGAACCCAGGTCTCCCACATTGCAGGCAGATGCTTTACAGTCTGAGCCGCCAGGGAAGCCTCTCAAGATCATCAAAAACAAGAAAAGTCAGAAACGCTCATAGGTAAGAGGAGCGTAAGGACACACGGCAACGCAGTGTGCTGTGTTCATGAACAGGATCCAGGGGCAGAAAAAGCACATAACGTAAACAATAGGAAAAGCCAGGTAAAGTATGGTGCTTAAGTCACTAAGTTGTGTCCGTGTCTTGCAACCCCATGGATTGTAGCCTACCAGGTTCCTCTGTCCATGGGATTTTCCAGGCACTCCAGTAGAGTGGGTTGCCATTTCCTTCTCCAGGGGATCTTCCCAGCCTAGGGAATGAACCCAGGTATATTGCAGGCAGATTCTGGTATGTACTTTGATATTAAGTAATTTATCAATATCAGTTCAACAGAGTTAACAAAGGTGCCATGCAAAGGTAGTATGTTATCGGGGAACTGAGTGTAGGTTTATGGGAACATTCTATAGCGTGTTCATGATTTTTCTGTAAATCCAAAACCTTTTCTAAAATAAAAAGTTGACTTAAATAAATTGGCAAAATATTGGAACATGCATGTTACAAAATTAAATACATGAATTGCTACTAAGCCACATGAAAAGATGCTCAGCCTCATTAGTCATCAGGGATATGCACGTTAATCCCACAACAGAATACCATTGCTCCTGACATCACCAAGGCGTGCTGAGTGACTGTTGCAACTGGAATGCGGTCAGATTGTTGGTCAGGATACAAACTTATAAAACCATTTAGGAAAACATTTCAAGGGTTTCTTAAAAATTTAAACATATACTTTTCCTTTGTCCCAGAAATTAAACTCCTAGATATTTACCCAAAAGAAATAAAAACATGTCAACACAAAGACATGCACTAAGTATTCATAGCAGCTTTATTTATGAGATCCCAATCCAGTAAATTAGTAAGAAGTTTCTTATAACAAACTGTGTTCAATAAAGAAATGATGACTACACATTATTCTGGTCATTTTGCTATATGTATTATCTCCAGAATATCAAGGTGTTATATAAAGACAAAGATGGTAACCCCATGTTTCATGTTAGCCTAATAATCACTTATTCATATCTGTTCAAGGGTAACCAATCTGTCTTTAAACAATTTCCCCTTATAGATTTCCAGTCCAATTCTAATTAGCTAGTCAGGCTCAAAACCAGTGAGATGACTTTCTCCCCATCACCAAAAGATTCTTTTTCAGTGTGCTTTTAAGCTCTAGGTAGTTCAAGTCAGACCTACTTCAAAGGAGGTTACCTGTGATTTTTCTTTTCCTGTGGGACATTTGGCTGACTCTCTGAATCAGGGAAGTCTTTGCACTAATGAAAAATGGCTAGGTGCATGGTTGTGAGTTATTTATTCACCCCTGAATTAGATCAAGTGTTGTTTTTTGTTTCTTCAGTATTATACTCTGAAAAGTGAAAGTGAAAGTTGCTCAGTCATGTCCGACTTTGTGCAACTCCGTGGACTACACAGTCCATGGAATTCTCCAGGCCAGAATACTGGCGTGGGTAGCGTTTCCCTTCTCCAGGGGATCTTCCCAACCTAGGGATCAAACCCGGTCTCCCGCAATGAAGGCAGATTTTTTACCAGCTGAGCCACAAGGGAAGCCCATTATACTCAGAACAAAAATGCAAAATTAACATATTGCATTTAGTTTTCTAATAATGATGTAATATTTATAATTCTGGTTGTGCTTATAAAGTAGCAGCCGTTTCTACATAAAGTGAAAAATATATATAACTATGCTGATATTTTGGTTGTTATTAAATCAGAGCATCTAAAGTAATGGTTAAATATTTAATAATTGAAGCCCAAATTGTTGCCTTCAAGACATATTTCATAATGTTTGAGTAATACAGAATTACTTCAAATCCACTAACTACTACTTTTTAATCACATATTCTGTTGAGTTTGTCTCATAAATTTTAAAAACATTCAGGTACCATATACTAAAATTAAATGGGGGAGCATCTCTATGTATTTCTACCAATACTAATATTTTGCCTCTGATTTAAAAATCTGTTTATTGGCAATGAAGATAATCCATAAGACCTCGCTTCTTATAGAGAATTGTTCTAAAAGATGTATTCCTTTATTATTTAGGTATTATTTATTGCATATTTCCAAACTTTAAATTGTCTGGAGCCAAGAATTACTTGAAAAATATTCTTGAAGTTCAAACTCTCCACCTTGTCCTGCAAACAGCATGAGTAACTCACTCCTCAGCAGCAAAGAAAAAACAAAAGTCATAGAGACACAGTAAGGTTGTTTGCTAGGACAGTTCTGGACTATGCCTGCGTTAAGACACAGTCACACATATGTGTGCGTGTGTTCAGTTGTGTCTACCTCTTTGCGACCCCATAGGGCCTCATAGAATTGGGCGCAACTGAAGCGACTTAGCAAGCACACACAGAATGTGACCTGCCAGGCTCCTCCGTCCATGGGATTATCCCGGCAAGAATCTAGAGCGGGCCACCATTTCCTCCTCCAGGGGGTCTTCCCAGCACAGGGATGGCACCAAAATCTCCTGCCTCTCCTGCATTGGCAGGAGGATTCTTCACCAGTCACACCAGTGAGGATAATCTTAAAAGGACCTGTGTTCTCACCAAGGTATTTTTCATAATTTGAAGGGAAGAGTTTCGCTTAGAAATAAATAATAACAGCCTTTAAATATCAGTGTCAAAGCAAGAGAAAGATGTATGAGTCCAGATTCATTAATTTTCACCTTCCTTTCCCTCCCAAATCAGGGACTAATGTCCATTTCCCTGCTTCTGAGCAAACGCATTCATCTGGGATGTATTTTTTAAATACTTACTTGTTTGGCTGCACTGGGTCTTAGTGGCAGTATGCAGGGTCTTTAGTTGGATCATGCACACTTGTGGCTGCGGTATGAGGGATCCAGTTCCCTGACCGGGGGTCCACGGCCCCGGTGTTGGTAGTGGAGTCTTAGCTACTGGGCCGCCAGGGAAGTCCTGGTGGTGTTTTTGATGTCTCCCTGTGTTGTCAGTTTAATGAGTCACTCAGCCATGCTAGTTTCAACCTCCAAATATCTATAGAAAACTAAGCAGAGATGGCTAGATTGGAATCAGTCTCCTGGATCATATTGTCACCTTCTTGTTCCTGGATTACCACCAGAGTCCCTGGAATCCCTGCACTGGAGGCATGATCGTCTTCTTACCTTGAAAACCTGACCAACAGCTTAAAACTGCACTTACTGCTCAACTGCCCAAAGATAACACTTTCTATGAAGGTCTCTACATGATTTTGCATGATTTGCCCATGATTTCATTTTTATTCTGTCTCTTCCTTTTCTGTGATCAGCTGATACACTGGGCTCCTCTTGTTTACATGCTCATAAATCCTGCCGCATGGCCCCTGAACAAAGCTAATCCTCAGCCTGAAATGTTCCTGTCACTCAAAGCACCTTTCACATGCCTACGTCTGTACAGATGTCAGTTTTTCTGAGAAGTGACTCATGTTCCCTAGAGTGGACAAGAAACCCTGTTCACACATCCTTTCTGTACAGTGTCAGTGCATTTTTTTCATTTTACTCTTTGTGTTTAATAATGTGCCAAACACATGGACATTTGGCTCAACATCTTATTCTGAACCCTAAATAGAGTTAAGCAAATATTTTCTGATGAATGAACAAATACTGATAATTCGCCTTCTTGGTCCTGGCAGTGATCTGGCTCTTGCAGAAATAACAGCAAATTCCTTGGGGACGAATTGTTAATAGATAATAAACACACGTCAGGAAGTATGTAGAAGTACTATGTTGTTAGTTCTATGGATAAGGAAAAGACCTATTAAACCCTAGAATGAGATGGAGTGACAGGAGGGTGAGCTGTCGTTTTATATCCCCTGGCCAGAGACCATCTCTTGGAGAAACTGGCTCTGGAGAAGGAGTTAGATGACCTGAGACGTTCTGCTTTCTGGTCACATCGCATAGGGTCTGCAGGCATCTTGCTTTTGAACTTGGAATTTTATTCTAAGTGAGATGAGAAGTCATCAGAGAGTTATGAGTGGGGTGTGATGTGGTCTGAGTCAGTAAACAAAGTGATGTGTTCTGAATAAATGATAATGGATCCCCTGGTTGTTCCGTGGAGTACAGACTCTACCCCAGAAAAGGCAGCAGCGTGTACATTAGTGATCATATTAGTGATCACATCTTGCTGAAGAGAAGGATTTGGATTCTGGATATTTGGAAGGTAGTGCTTTCAGGATCTGATGGAGGAAAGCATGGGACTGGGTGAAAGAGAAGGGTATCCAGATGACCTCAAATTTTTAGTCTCAGCAACTGTAGGAGAACTGCCATCCCTGAGAAAGGGGAACCAAGAAGAGGGGGTGCAGCTTTAGGGTAGATGGGTTTGGAGGGAGAATCAAGAACTAGTCATTCTTTTAAATGCCATTTATTGATTTATTTGGCTGTACTGAGCCTTGGTTGTGGCATGTGGGATCTAGTTCCCTTGTTGCAGAAGCTAGTAATGGAGAGACCAAGCACCATGCTTGGAGAGTTGGAGAACTCAGGTTTATTATGCTGGCGGGCCCAGAGGAGTTAACACTCCAAGCTCTGAGGCCGGAACAAAGGGACTACAGAGTTTTTATAGACAGACTATAGTGGGTAACACTAGCTGCTAATAGGCTGATTTAAACTTAGGGGTTTTGTGTGCAGGAACAGCAGTGAAGATGGGGAGGGAGATGCCTGACCTGGACAAGTATGATTAGGCAGGTTTGCAGGGGCTGGGCCAGAGAAGGCAATGGCACCCCTCTCCAGCACTCTTGCCTGGAAAATTCATGGATGGAGGAGCCTGGTGGCTGCAGTCCACAGGGTCACTAAGAGTCAGACTCGACTGAGCTACTTCACTTTCACTTTTCACTTTCCTGCATTGGAGAAAGAAATGGCAACCCATTCCAGTGTTCTTGCCTGGAGAATCCCAGGGATGGGGGAGCCTGGTGGGCTGCCATCTATGGGGTCCAATGGAGTCGGACACAACTGAAGTGACTTAACAGCAGCAGCAGCAGGGGCTGGGAGATTGCAAAGAGCAGAACAAGGTGAGTGAGATAAGCTCCAGTTCCTAGTACTGCAAGTCCCCAGTTTCCGAGACTACGTGACCTACGTGATCCAGACTTTGCATGGAGAAAGCTGAGTTACAGAGGCAGAACGAGCAGCAGGTGATGTAACAATTTAACTTTTCCTCTTCACTCTGACCAGAGATTGAACTTGGGGCCCCTGCTTTGGGAACACGGAGTCTTAGCCACTGGACCACCAGGGAGGTCCCCAAAACCAATTTTTAGAAAACTCAGTTTTCTTCATGGGTGAGATTCAACATAACAAATCACTTATAGCCCTAGAAACTCATGAACCAAAAATCATGCTCAGAGGATTCTACATTGAAATATTGACATTGTGCTGTGAAGAAATTATAAAATATTTATATAGTGGTAATTTTTTAGTCTTTTTTTTTAAGAGTTGGTTTTTAAGACCAACACAGGGCCTGATATGAATTCCTCTAGATGGTTTAAACTCTGTGGTTTTAAGTGACTGTAGCAAACACAGTGTGTATTCACTTACTCTTGACTGTGTTGATATATTATAACCAGGTGAAGTTTGCTGAGGGTATCGTCACATTGCACCTTGTTAATTATTGCAGTAATTCCATCACAGTGCTGATAAACTATGAGGGACAAGTTAAAGAGTTCACATTGAAACACGGTTGAATTTGAAATGCTAGAAGACATCCTAACAGATATTTCTAGTTATTATCCTGTTAATATAAGAATAATCAAGGGACTTCACCTGTTTCAGCCTCGGCTGTAAATATTTTTTAAGTTGCCTAAAGATTTATAAGTATACATATGCCTTCATGTGTCCTTGGGGTTTGAATTCACAATACTGTTGTAACTGGAAAAAACTCATTTTTCCAGAAATACATTTAAAGTTGTCCACAGTTGATATCACACCTGCCTCCTTGCAGAACTGTATAACATCGAGAAGAAAAGGCACTCCATCAACCCAAGAGTTTGATTTTCCCAGATAGATCCACCAAGGATGGGATCATAACTCAGAATTACAAGATATACGAGGGGAAAAAGTCAGATTAGCAACAGTTGTCAGGAAAAGAAAAATATAATCAGAACCCATGAACTGGAGATTGTAGAATTTTTGGAAACAAAATATTTATAAAGGTTTAAATAATAGTGGATCAAAACATGAGAAAAGGAACAAAAATTTGATAAATACCTTTATCATAGAGATAAAGCAGAGTAGATTTGGATTCATGATTATAGCTTTAACATATAAAGAGCTTAAAAGTTGTCACTTCTGTGCTTTCAATTAAAAAAAAAATCTGGAAAAACAATGACTTGGATACATGAGAGAACAGAGCTGACAAGGTAAATGTCCATCCCAGAGTCTCGAGATACAGGCAAGCACCGAGAGTCAGTGAGGTCAGGTTACTGGAGCAGAAGGCTCTGGAGCTATTAACTAGGCTCTGCTGGAAAAAGTAGGCAACATGCAAGAATGGACGGTGCGTAATGGAAACAGACCGAAAGTTTAATGGAAACAGACCGAAGGTTAGAAAGAATCAAAGTGAAATGCTAGAAAATGAGCATTCTGTAAGAGAAATGAAGGATGCCTTTGATGGGCTCATCAGTTGACTGGATGTGGCCGAAGAAAGAGTATTGGCTTGAAGATAGGTCAGCGGAAACTTCTAAACTGAAAATCAAAGGAAGAAAAAGAATGAAAAAAATGCACAGGATATCTAAGAAATGCAGGAAAAGTTTAAAAAGGATATGTGATTGATCAAAATACCACAAAAAGAAAAAAGAGAGAATGAAATAAATATTTAACACAATAACAGCTAAGACATTTCCAAAACTAGACACTAAACCACAGTTCCAGGAAGTTCAGAGAATACCAAAATCTACACCTATGCAAATCGCATTCAAACTGTGGAAAAACTAAGACAAAGATAAAATCTTAAAAGAACAGGGGGAGTCGGGGGGCAGAAAGATATCACCTTACCTTCGGAGGAAAGAGGATGAGAAATACAGTGGACTTTTCCCCAAAAAACATGCAAGCAAGAAGAAAGTAGAGTGAAATATTTGAAGAGTTGAAAGAAAGGAAAAAACAAAAACACCAACCTAGAATCCTTTATCCAGTAAAATTATTCTTCAGGAATGAAAGAGAAATAAGATTTTTTTTTCTCCAAACTAAAACAAAGAATGCATTCCTAACAAACCTGCCCTGCAAGAAATGTGAAAAGAAATTTTTCAGGAAGAAAAAACGTGGTCCTACATTAAGAAAGACAAAGCATTGGAGAAAGGAGACATGAAGGTAAAATCATATTCTTAATTTCTGGATAAGTAAAATAAATGACAGCAGTGTTATAGGGGATGGAAGAAAGGAATTGAGAATTATCTTTTATGAGGTGTCTGCACTAACTATGAGACAGTATAGTGTTATTTGAAAATGTACTTAAATTAATTGTAAATGTATATTGTAAACTCTAGGGTAACCACTAATTTTTTTTTTTACAAGATAAAGCACATTTGGGGAGAAAATGAACTTCTTAGAAATGAAAAAGGCATATAGAAAAAAAATCAGTAAAATTAAAACTGAAATGGATGAATTGGGAAAAAAAGAGATTTAAACAGATGAAAACCAAAGTATGGTTCAGTTCAGTTCAGTCGCTCAGTCGTGTCCGACTCTGCAACCCCATGGATTACAGCAGGCCAGGCTTCTCCTGTCCATAGACAACTTGTAGAGCCTACTTAAACTCATGTCCTTTGAGTCGGTGATGCCATCCGACCATCTCATCCTCTGTGTCCCCTTCTTCTCCTGCCTTCAATCTTTCCCAGCATCAGGGTCTTTTCCAATGAGTCGGTTTTTGCATCAGGAAGCCAAAGTATTGGGGTTTCAGCTTCAACATCAGTCCTTCCAATGAACACTCAGGACTGATTTCCTTTGAGGTTGACTGGTTGGATCTCCTTGCAGTCCAAGGGACTCTCAAGAGTCTTCTCCAACACCACAGTTCAAAAGTATCAAGTCTTCAGCACTCAGCTTTCTTTATAGTCCAACTCTGATATCCATACATGACTACTGGCAAAACCATAGCTTTGACTAGATGGACCTTTGTTGGCAAAGTAATGTCTCTGCTTTTTAATATGCTGTCTATGTTGGACATAGCTTTTCTTCCAAGCAGCACGTGTCCTTTGGTTTCATGGCTGCAGTCACCATCCGCAGTGATTTTGGAACCCAAAAATTTAAGTCTCTCACTGTTTCCATTGTTTCCCCATCTATTTGCCATAAAGTGATGGGACCAGATGCCATGATCTTAGTTTTCTGAATGTTGGGTTCTAAGGCAGCGTTTTCATTCTCCTCTTTCACTTTGATCAAGAGCCTATTTAGTTCTTCTTTGCTTTCTGCCATAAGGATGGTACCATCTGCGTATCTGAGGTTATTGATAATTCTCCCGGCAATCTTGATTCCAGCTTGTGCTTCATCCAGCCCAGCATTTCACGTGATGTACTCTGCATATAAGTTAAATAAGCAGGGTGATAATATACAACCTTGATGTACTCCTTTCCCTATTTGGAACCAGTCTGTTTTTCCATGTCCAGTTCTAACTGTTGCTTCTTGACTTGCATACAGATTTCTCAGGAGGCAGGTCAAGTGACCTGGTATTCCCACCTCTTTCAGAATTTTCCACAGTTTATTGTGATCTGCACAATCAAAGGCTTTGGCATAGTCAATAAAGCCAAAGTAGATGTTTTTCTGGAACTCTCTTGCTTTTTTGATCATCCAACAGATGTTGGCTCTGGTTCCTCTGCCTTCTCTAAATCCGGCTTGAACATCTGGAAGTTCACAGTTCACATACTGTTGAAGCCTGGCTTGGAGAATTTTGAGCATTACTTTGCTAGCGTGTGAGATGAATGCAATTGTTTCATAGTTTGAACATTCTTTGGCATTGCCTTTCTTTGGAATGAAAACTGACCTTTTCCAGTCCTGTGGCCACTGCTGAGTTTTCCAGATTTGCTGGCATATTGAGTGTGGCACCTTCACAGCATCATCTTTAAGGATTTGAAACAGCTCCACTGGAATTAAAAAATCTGAAGACAGGCGCCCAGAGCCTGTGTTCCACAATAAGAGAAGGCACCACGGTGAGCAGCCTGCACCCTGGAGCTGGAGAGTAGCCCCCGCTCTCCACATTAGAGAAAGCCCCTGTGGAGCAGTGAAGACCCAGCCCAGCCACAAATAAATAAATACAGAGTGTGTGCATGTCAAAATATAAATAAATGGAAGAATTTTCACAGCTCCGAATCTCACAAACACTTCTATAAAGTAAGCAAAGAGGACCACCCCTTTTTTAAAAAAAATTTTTTTTAAGAGATTATGCAGGTGTGATATAGCGATTCAGAGAGCTGGAAAGCATGAAAGCTGTCAGACAGGATGCAGGCGGTGGCACAGTCCAGGCTGTACGTCTGAGGAGCACTACGCAACCTGTGGTTTCAGTTGTGATGATGTTTAAGAACAAGGATGGGATGGTACAAGCCATTCTTGGGGCCCTTTGGGAATTAAAGCAATGCAAACAGGCGAGGCCAGGTGAGCTGAGCAGATCTGAGGAGGCTCTAACAGAGCCCAGCACACTTGATGGTGTTTCAGTTTGGACAGACCTGGGATAAAACCACTCAGTTGAAAATTACATTGTTAAACTTCTCATAGTAACTGTCAATCATATATGTGGTAAAAGTAGTGAAATGTAAATTATTTGTGAAAAGTATATAAGCACATATTATCATAAAACTTGGAAAAAGAGTTAACATCTGCTTTATGACTCCAGTATATACTCAGCTGTATTATGCCTGAAGTATTTCAGTCCCCCCATTTCATGAGCAGAGACATGGGATTTTTTAAATGAAGCATTCTTCATATAGGTGAATGCATAACACAGGATTTTGTAACTGACTGTAACTACATAAGTGATCAGAAAGAGCAGACCAGAGAAACATGGACCTATCAGTAGGGATGTTGTTGTTTTTTTTAATCTATTTATTTTAATTGGAGGTTAATTACTTTACAATATTGTATTGGTTTTCCCATACATGAACATGAATCCACCACAGGTATACATGTGTTCCCCATCCTGAACCCCCAACTTAACCACCAGAATTAGATGTTTCAAAGTACTTTCCAAGAACTTGAGTTAGTGGATGGGTGTTACTGCATCTAATACAATGAAACAGAGAAATGAAGTACTATGTGAACATTTAAACTATTTATTTAGCCAGACAGTCTGTTCTGTTCTGTTCTCCTGTGAGAGAAAAGACATAAGGCTGAATTCTCTGGACCTTTTGCCATGACATGCTTCCGGAGAAATTTGTTCGCTGGTTCATCTGTTCTTTGGAGAAGGAAATGGCAACCCACTCCAGTATTCTTGCCTGGAGAATCCCATGGACAGAGAAGCCTGGTGGGCTACAGTCCACGGGGTCACAAAGAGTCGGACACGACTGAGTGACTTCACTTCACTTCATCTGTTCTTATCATTGTTTACTTACAGTTAGATCTGAATAACTGTTCACTTCTAATCCTATCTGAATACTTTGAAAACAATGTATATTCCCCTAAGTGATACTAGAAACTTAAAATTATAACCTGGGGCAAACTTTTAATTTAACTGGTAAAATATTTCTATCTTTGGTGTATTATATGATAGGAAAAAAGTTGACATTATCTTTGTGTTTGATTATTAAAATGCATGTTAAATTATAAATGAAACATTAGGTAAGAATGCTAATTTTTAAAAAATCACATATATTTGCAAAGATCTTCCTTTTTAAAGAACTGGAATGATTGTTTTAATGTAGCTTTTGTCATCTGACAATCTCCTGGGAGATATTAATAGAGAAAGATAGATTCAGGCCCATGGTTGACTGTAAAGCTAAGTAGACACTGACTTTTTTATTTTTAAATCTTGGTGTGTACGATTTTTTTTTCAGTGGCTTGGGAAAAGCTAGTACAAGAAATGAACCAGTAAATGAAAACAGGTATTGTCTACAGATTAAGGTAAATACTTTAGATAAATCAGTGGATAAAATTATATTAAGGGTCGTGTGCTATATATCCCTAAAAACACAGATAATCATTATTGATCACAAATTCATGTTGCATAAATAAATATGAAACATAATTAAAACCTAAAGGTTTTGTATGTGGAACAAAACTAGCCAAGCCAACTAATAACTTTATTTTGAAATTGTGTAACACTCATGAGCAGTTGCACAAGCAGTTACACAGAGTTCTGAAAAATAGGCCTGAGTTGGAGAAACTGTGCTCTGACCCAAACATTTTTAGAGAAAGGGAGTGTCTCCTGTTTTACTCTGTCCCCTGTCATCCTACCCACAGATTTAAACAGACACTAGTAATTGTGAGAAGGAGTGGTTAAAATGTGGCAGTCGGTGAAACCCTGAGTGGGTCACAAACTTGGTTGTTTTTTTTAAACCCATTCTGTCAGCTTTTCAACCCTAAAGAACAATTTGTAAATCCTCCAAATGGCATGGTAAGATAGAACTAATAGCCCTGTGGTGAATTGGAAATCAATAAAACATTAAAAATGCAAATACATTCTTGTTAATATGATACAATTGTGAGGAACTTTTAGGCATTCAATTACCATTTAACACAAAAGCCTGTAAGGATTTAATTAGGAATCCTTCACCTAATTGAGGTCAAGATTGTTAGCAGTGGATATCTAATTAGCTTGCTTGGGCAGCTGTCTTTTTGGAAACTCCCTGGGAAAAATCCTTCCTTAAAAGATAAGCACCCCCATGCCCAACCCCACCCCCCCACACACACACACAAAATGTGTGTAAAAGCTATTGAAATCCTTTACCTGAGTAAACAGTATCATAGTGCCTTCGGCTTCCTGGTTTGGACTGCGTGTTATATGGTCACTGGGGGGAGCCGGATGAAGGGAACCCGGGAACTCTGTGTGACTACTTCTGCAGCTTCTTCTTGTTACACAGCTTCAAAATAAAAAGTTACTTAAAATGCATCCTTCTCTCTCAGAATTACAAGAGTATTTGAATCATCTGCTTTCTCATTTTGTGATTATGTGATGATTTTAGACAATCATTGATTTCATGAAATAAGGCCAAATTAATATAGCACTTGATATAGTTCAAGTAAATACCAGTTTGGCTGATCCATAATTAATTAAGAGGACCTCACATCAGAGTAACCCACCTACAAATTGTTGGAGAAAAGTTTCCTGGCAGTTCACATTCCTAATTTGCTCTCAGCCAGATTATACAATTTTTCAACACCCAGGTATAAAACCTCAGCTAGCAATAAAATCCAAAATAAAGCCATCAAATTAATCTCCTTTGCCTAACGGAATAAATAGCCCATTTTATGTTCTTTAAGATTAAGGCTTTCATAATTATTTTAATGGAAAATACATAAAAAGACACAGTATTTTATAATGGGCTAATAAGAACCAAGGGAGATTTATGGTTGTAGAATCCAGGGCCTCCAAGAGCAGCAATGACCAATTTTGTTTTCTGGTCAGCAGTGCTTCAGTGTAGTTCAGGAAAAAGAGAAGGCAATGGCCGTACAATTGTGCCGTTATTCGTATATAATGTGTATTCCCATGTTGAAAGATCTGAGAAATTTTGTTTATACTCAGTGTATACTGAGCAAAATTTGCCCTTGGAATCCTCTTCCCAGTTTCCAGTTAACTTTTAAAATCAGCATTCTACAGAACTCACGTTGGGAATGCCTGGTTATAGAGTTAAAGTTTGCTTCCTAATGAAGTCTAGAGTCAGCAACCCCAATTAGAAATGTGTATCACACGGAGCCTGGGCTGGTCATTTAAAAACTAGGAATTAGTTACTCACTTCAGTGACTCTAAAGGTTTTACAAGTTTTGTTAGAGATACCTGACTCCCCATATTTATTTTTAATTTGCAGTTTTAAAATTGCATCTTAAAAAAAAACAGATGAAACATTTATTTTTATCTTGTTTCTATCATGAAAGTCATGGTCTGTGTGACTGGAAGCATTCTTCAGTGTCCAGCAGGACTTGGTCCACTTCCTTAGTGCTCAGTACTACCCAGCTCTACTGGGTGTCACTGAAAATGCCAAGATCATCCCTACCCTCTGGGCCTTGTCACAGCCCACAGCGTTTCCTCCACCCAGCCTCATTCCCCTCAAATCAACAGTACTGCCTTTTTTATATTCTCATCTGTTGACCTGAAACAAATAAGCTGTCAGCTATTTCTCCAGCAAAGTTGGATTGTGGATTGGGAGAGAATTGCAGTGGAGCGGGGTGGGGTGGGGGGCAGTGGTCTGTCCCTGAGGTGAGTCATGTGAGAACCCCTTCTGGGAAGAGACTTTTATAAAGGGGAATAGGAAGCTGGGAACAGGGAGTCCATGGCTTCTCACTGGCTGCGTCCTTGCCAGCAGAGGAGTCTTGTCTTCTCCCTGTTGGGCTCTGCTATCTTCTCAGGGTGTGAGAGCTCCCCCATTCTGGTCCCCCAAGTCTGTTTAGTTGAGGCTTCTGTTAATTTTTTGCACACCCATTCATTTATCATTACAGTGTCACTTCAGATGACGTTTGAGGATGTAAAGCACTGTGATCATAAGACTCTAAGTAGGGAAGTTCTCTGACAGTGTCATTCACGTAGGAGAGGAAGCTCTGTCTGAAATCGTTCAAGTCTGGACATTGTGATTAGTGCCCAAAGAAAATCTGTGCATTTCACTGCTACAGTGGGGATGGTTTGTTTGAGTCACCCCCAGAGGATGAGTCATTGTGAAGTGAGTCATTGTGAAGGTGTGTTTTGTCAGTGGGTTCTTGGGGGCCCCTCCATGGTCCTGTAACAGAGATGTAGGACTCAGACTGGGAGAGCTTCAGCAGAATAGTGTCCAAAGCTGTGTTGTTGGGGTATTCACATCTAAATTGTTAGTTGTGTGAACTGTTGTTAGACTTGTAAGACCTTCAGTTTGTATATTTAACTCACTTCACATTCTAGCTACCAGCTGATGCCTGAATGTGTTGCAAGCTCTCTTCATGGGTATTTGACTTATCCTGTGCCTATAGCTCTTCTATTTGCCTTTTCTCATTAAGACTCTGGTCAACTCCACTCCTTTCATTCATGTCAGGCCACAGAGTTGGAAAGGATGGTGTAAGAAGAGGAGAATGTTAAGATTTTACTTAAGAAATGAAGTACCCTTGTGAGTGAATGACGTTCATTCTTCAAACACTCATTTCTGGCTATCACCATTCCATAGCTAGCGAGGAAATTTCTGTTGCAAATCTGAATTAGCTTTGCAGTCCTTTGGTGGAGAAGTGTATTCCCTTGATAAATCAGGGGGTTTATCAACCAGTCCTAGCACTTGGCCTTTTCACCTGTTTTTCCAAACTCTCAATCAGCAGCTACTACATGGCTCATATATTTTTAGATATAAAGATAAAAAAGAGCAGTGCTCAGCATTACATGATAGTTTAAAATAACATTTACCCATTGACCTTGCCATTTTTATGAATGTGTTCAAAATTAGGTCCTCCTTCTTTTCAGCTTCATTTTAAACTTGATTCTGCACAGATGTTGATAGAAAACTAAGGTGTAAGTGAAAATATAGAATATATAGAAAAATACAGAATTAGCATCAGAAATATACCTATTAAAACGTAAATATATATACACATATGTATGTATATGGCTTGAAAATCCATACAAACTCAGTCCTTAAAACTGTCTGAATGAGTTACTGAAAGGCTTATTCACAGCAATAAAAATAGCAGTTTTATAAAATGCCAAAGTTACAGTAATAAAAGAGGCAAATGCTTCCCACACGTTAGAGACTGTCCCTCACAAGTCAGCAATTACGCTCAACAATTATGTGGTAAACACTTGCATTAGTGATTTTGCTGACTGAGTTCCTTCCAATAAAGATGGTAGGTCTGTTATGTAGAATATGACGGTGAATAGAATCAGAAAAAGGGAAGCAAACAACATTCTTGGGCCACAGAATAAAATCATTAAGTTTCAAATTAAAGTCCTTCTGATGAATTTTGACCTAAAACCTTCAACATAACTGATATTACAAGTCTAGTTGCAGCTCTTCAGCTTTCTGAAGATGCAACATGTGTTCTAAAATCCTTTTTACAGAATTCCGGTAAGAGGTAAAATAAATCATCTGTCTCAAATTGGTGTTTTAGCAAACATTTATTTCTCTGTTAGAAAATATGCCAGATACCTTTTGAACCAGATGAATTGATAGTTTTTCCACTGAATTTGTATACCTCATTGAAACTGTGCCTAATATGTGTTTGTAAATGGTCTTCATGAGAAAAGCTAAATGGAAGCATAAAGTATTTTGTTATTGCTGCTGCTAAGTCACTTCAGTCGTGTCCGACTCTGTGTGACCCCATGGATGGCAGCCCACCAGGCTCCCCCGTCCCTGGGATTCTCCAGGCAAGAACACTGGAGTGGGTTGCCATTTCCTTCTCCAATGCATGCAAGTGAAAAGTGAAAGTGAAGTCGCTCAGTCGTGTCCGACTCTTAGCGACCTCATGGACTGCAGCCTACCAGGCTCCTCCGTCCATGGGATTTTCCAGGCAAGAGTACTGGAGTGGGTTCCCATTGCCTTCTCCAATTTTGTTATGAACGTACCTCAAAAGTCAAAATATAACCAAATATAAAATAATTTTCAGAGAGAGTAGATTAACAGTTGCATTTGAATGCAATAATTGTTGGTTTTCAGTTTGCCCTAACAGTTAATTATGAGTGAAAGCATGGTCTATGTGTTTATTCTTTTATCGAATTGTTTTTCCTCTTTTTTAATAAGTGAAAATATTATGATTTAGCCATGTAACAGTTTCAAACTCTACCCCCCTTTTTTAAAAGAAATTCTTATCACTGTATGCCACTATCCCAATTGCATTGTAGAAAGATGGTGGAGAGAGGGTGTTCAGCAAATCTTAACGTCTCTGTGTCTCCTAATTAAAGATGTAGTTATCTGGGCTGTTGAGTTGCTGGCTCAGTTGCGACCCCATGGACTCTAGCCTGCCAGGCTCCTCTCTCTGGGATTCCCTAGGCAAGAAGACTGGAGTGGGTGGCCATTTCCTCCTCCAGGGAATCTTCCTTCTCCAGGGATTGAACCTGTGTCTCCTGCCCTGGCAGACGGTTTCTTTACTAGATTGAAAGGACAGCAGTTCCCCAGGGCAGGTGGGAAGGGGAACAGCCCGTCTCTGGACAGCTGGGGAAGGCAGTTTTTGTTGCCAAACCTTTCAAATGTCTCTGTATTGTCATCCCTGAGATGTGTCTCCTGAAAGTGGTAACGAGTATAAAGGATGGAGAGAGATTGTTCTTCTCAAATCTGGGCAGAGGGTCCTGTTCTCCTGCACAGGGGGGCTGTGGTGGGGGTGCTGCTCTGGGCATTTCTACACCCCTTTGCATCACAGTTTGGCTGCCATTTTGGGGAAGCACAGCATGGCAGCCTTTCAGCTACTGCAGACAGTTTAAAATTATCAGGGCTGTTAGGAAGTGAGGAGAGGCACAGAAGGATAAAGGAATGGAGAGAAGCCACCCAGATGGCTGAAGTCTGAGGAACTCGATGAGGGTGAAACAGGGGCGATCCCTAGTAGAAGTCATCATTGACCTAACACAGACTGCTGGCTGTCTCTCCAGCACAGATGGGCTCGTCCCGTGGTGAGGGAAGGAAATGCTTTCATAGAAGGGAGTAGGAAGTCGGGGTCTAGGAAGGGTAACCGGACTGTGGCTTTCCCTTGGCCGAGTCCTTCCCCAGGGAAGGAAGAGCCGGAATTCTTCCTGTCGGGCTCTGATGTCTTCACAGGGCATGAGAAGGTCCGCTCTGGTCTCCTAACTCTGAGATTTCTGTTTCTTAATTGTTTACATCACTCAGGAATAAGATTGTGGGTGAGTGGTATTCGACTTGAAGCTGTGTTTTTGTTCCCATATGTGTTGCACAGAAGAAGCCAATTCTGACTCCACGTTAGAACTGTTTCTTTGACTTGCCTTTCATTGCTTTTGTTGTTATGATCATGCAGAATGGCTGCCTCAGAGAATCCTGCCCCTCTGCCTGTTAAACTGAAGTGCCTTTGTTCAGAACCCTGTCCATCTGCAGATGGCAGGAAGGAAGGAATTAACACACCCCTGCCTGAAGCTGGTCATTCCAGATGTTTGCAAGACCAAGGGCCTTTTTACTTTGCTTCCTCACCTTCCTGTCTCTGACCTAGAAAAGAACCTGGCGTCCAGACTCCAGTAAGATGGGTATTTTGAGGTGCTAGCCTGCCATCTTCGCAGTCAGTGATCCGCTCCACCCCCCCGCCCCAATAAAGTCTTTTCTTTGCCTCAGCTCCTCGTCCCTCAGATTCATTGGCCTGTCCTGCAGCTAGCAGAGCGAACGTGGACTTGGTAACATATATATCCCATACTCTGTTCCTCCCAAATCCTAATTCTTCAATTAAGGCTGCCAAATAACTAATTGCCATATGTGGAGTTCTGTGGTTTTTTAGTGATTGTGTAGACATAGACAAAATTACTTTCCAGTTGATGCCATGTGAAATAGAAACCATTATTCCCAGGACAGAGAGATGACTTAAATCTGTAAAGCTGATCGGAGAGCCAGAGGATGAGGAAGACAGGGAGGAGGACCACACATGTTAGGGGAGGCTTTAGAGATCCCTGAAGGTTGGGTTTCATGATAAAAGCAGGAAATGGAGATGCGGTCCTCTGCGGTTGCTGGCAGCCCAGGTCAACAGACAGGAATTGACTGGAAGCCTTTTATAGCGGCCTGGCCACCCAGAAGGTGTGGCTGACTCAGGCGTCTGGTGAGGAAGTGAGCGGAGTCTGTCGACCGCCGTGGAGTGTGCGGTGAGTGGCGGGCCGGGCCCGGTGGCCCGGGGTCACCAGTGCCCCTTCCTTTGTCGGCAGCCCACGCCGTCTCAGGGCGTGAAGGCTGTGGCTCTGCAGCGAGTGTCAGGGAGGTGGGGATCAGAGAACATTCCCAGGGCTCCGGGACCCGAGGAGTTTTGAAGCCCCTGGCCCTGCCGTCCTGCTCCTAGGGCTGTGCCCAAACTGCTGGACCTGTTCCCAGTAAGGTGTGCCATTTCTGGTGTTTGCTCCTCTGCCCCAGGCGTGGAAGGGCTGGCACAGGGACTTAGGGCACTCATGCCCAGGAGCCTCAGATGTTCTGCAGGCCGCAGGCAGCGTGGGCACCCCGTGTGGAGGAGCTGGCGGGGAAGGCGGTCTTCTGAGCTGTCCCCCCGGCACCCACACCTCCATTCTGGGCAGGGCCTCCACGTCAGGCTCCAGGCTGCAGCTGCAAAACGGCAGTGAGCCCCCTTTCAAGTGTGTAGACAGTTAAAATGTGGGACACTTTGAGTGACACTGTTGCAGTTTTCAGCAGAATTCAACTTACCGACGTAAATATAATGCTCTTCACAGTATCTGGGCTCTAGCCAACCTGGCTTCGTGGAAATAGCCGTCTTGTTCCTATTTAATGTGCAGCATAAAGTCTCCTGGCCACAGTTGGTTGAAACCCTTAATAAGAATAATGGTATTGTAATTATTCCTACTGGGAATTGTGGCCTCCACCTAAAAATACAGTTTTACTTTGCAGTATCTTCTTAATTGCAAGATCTCATTGCTGCTTCTAGATGTCTGTAGGCTATGGACAGCCTCCTGTGTCCGCTACTCACCTGACCCCTGGGCACTTTTTTCCCCTCCTCTTTAGGAAGTTTTTCTTGTGGCCAAGGGAGCACACACTTTGCGTTTCACTCTTATTCAGTAATGCGTGTCCCTGTGTGAAGTCTTTAAGTATCACTCTTTCTAAAAGTTGAAAAATAAATGGAGAAGTGAACCGAGTGGATTCTAATCTGAATAAGAGAACTGGAAATGTTACTTGGGTAAACTTTCAAATAAATTCAAACTTGGAGAGAAACCTTTACCAGCCTATTCATGGTAAGTCATCCCATGACACTCAGCTCCATTTATCTGCAGATTAATAAATGCAGAGTTGATGAATGGACAGAGTGTCACAGAGTTCTTCACTTTTTGTTCTCAAGTCAATCATATTCACTGTATACTTTTTAAAAATAAACTTTATGTTTTAGAAACAATTTTAGATCTACAGGAACATTATGAAGTTAATACAGAGGAGCCTCCATATAGCTTATATTTTTCCCCCTGTTGTTAACATTTTATGGTTGCAGGGTACATTTGTTACAATTAAAGAACTGATAGTGATGTGTCTTTATTAACTAAAGTCCATATTTTACTCAGATGCCCTTAGGATTATCTCACTGTATGTTTTATGTTCTAGGATCCCATCCTGGATACTGTAATCAGTTAATAGTCGTGTCTCCTTAGACTGCTCTTGGCTGTGACAGTTTCTTAGACTTTCCTTGGTTTTGGTGATATTTTTAGTGTTTAGGGATACCATCAAGTATTTTATAAAATGTCACTCAATTGGGATTTCTCTGATGTCATGATTAGATGGGGTTATATGTTTTGGATAAGATCAGAGAGGTGAGATGCCATTTATACCACATCATATCAAGATATGACTTAATTTGTTGGTAGTGATGTTGATCACCCAGCTAACAATGTGTTTGACAAGCTCTATAACTCACTCAAAGTTACTCTTCTTTGGATAGAAGTCAGTATGCTCAAACCATTCTCTTACAAAGAAGCAGGGGTCCTTGGAGAAATAACCAAGTCTAGCAATGTGGCAGAGAAAATACAAGATGAGCCTGGAGGATACTGTATTATGAGAAAGCAGGGAAGTGTTCAGAAAACAGAGAGATGGAGTTATGTCAAGGTGATGCAGGAGTCAACCAGAAAGACTTCTCCATGTCCAAAACTGAAGTAATTCCAGCAACAAAATAAATAGCATCGTGTTGGATTATAATCCAGGATATAAAATAAATATGTATTTGTCATACTAATGTAAAAAAATAATTGAATAAATGAATATGAGGAAGTTTCTTGTTACTGAGGGCTTCGCAGAGCACTAGTGGTAAAGAGCCTGCCTAGCAATGCAGCAGACGAAAGAGACGTGGGTTCAGTCCCTGGGTCAGGAAGATCCCTTAGGGGAAGCCATGGCAACCGACGCCAGTGTTCTTGCCTAGAGAATCCCATGGACAGAGGCAGCCTGGCTAAGGTCCATGGGGTTGCACAGAGTCAGACAAAACTGAAGGGACCAAGCTCACACGCTTATTACTGAAATACTCAAGTAATATGTGTAGACAATCCCCTGTTGAGAACATGGGCCTGTCCTCTTCTCTTCCAACTCCACTGAATGTAGGTTGAATTTAGTGATTTGCTTCCAAAGAACAGAATTAGTTCAGTTCAGTCGTGTCCGACTCTTTGTGACCCCATGAATCACAGCACGCCAGGCCTCCCTGTCCATCACCAACTCCCGGAGTTCACCCAAACCCATGTCCATCGAGTCAGTGATGCCATCCAACCATCTCATCCTCGGTCGTCCCCTTCTCCTCCTGCCCCCAGTCCCTCCCAGCATCAGAGTCTTTTCCAATGAGTCAACTCTTCGCATAAGGGGCCAAATTACTGGAGTTTCAGCTTTAGCATCATTCCTTCCAAAGAAATCCCAGGGCTGATCTCTTTCAGAATGGACTGGTTGGATCTCCTTGCAGTCCAAGGGACTCTCAAGAGTCTTCTCCAACACCACAGTTCAAAAGCATCAATTCTTCGGCGCTCAGCCTTCTTCACAGTCCAACTCTCACATCCATACATGACCACAGGAAAAACCATAGCCTTGACTAGACGGACCTTAGTCGGCAAAGTAATGTCTCTGCTTTTGAATATGCTGTCTAGGTAGGTCATAACTTTTCTTCCAAGGAGTAAGCGTCCTTTAATTTCATGGCTTCAATCACCATCTGCAGTGATTTTGGAGCCCCCAAAATTAAAGTCTGACACTGTTTCCCCATCTATTTCCCATGAAATGATGAGACTGAATGCCATGATCTTCATTTTCTGAATGTTGAGCTTTAAGCCAACTTTTTCACTCTCCTCTTTCACTTTCATCAAGAGGCTTTTTAGTTCCTCTTCACTTTCTGCCATAAAGGTAGTGTCATCTGCATATCTGAGGTTATTGATATTTCTCCCGGCAATCTTGATTCCAGCTTGTGTTTCTTCCAGTCCAGCGTTTCTCATGATGTACTCTGCATAGAAGTTAAATAAGCAGGGTGACAATATGCAGCCTTGATAGACTCCTTTTGCTATTTGGAACCAGTCTATTGTTCCATGTCCAGTTCTAACTGTTGCTTCCTGAACTGCATAAAGGTTTCTCAAGAGCCAGGTCAGGTGGTCTGGTATTCCCATCTCTTTCAAAATTTTCCACAGTTTATTGTGATCCACACAGTCAAAGGCTTTGGCATAGTCAATAAAGCAGAAATAGATGTTTTTCTGGAACTCTCTTGCTTTTTCCATGATCCAGCGGATGTTGGCAATTTGATCTCTGGTTCCTCTGCCTTTTCGAAAACCAGCTTGAACATCAGGAAGTTCACCATTCACGTATTGCTGAAGCCTGGCTTGGAGAATTTTGAGCATTACTTTACTAGTGTGTGGGATGAGTGCAATTGTGCGGTAGTTTGAGCATTCTTTGGCATTGCCTTTCTTAGGGATTGGAATGAAAACTGACCTTTTCCAGTCCTGTGGCCACTGCTGAGTTTTCCAAATTTGCTGACATATTGAGTGCAGCACTTCCACAGCATCATATTTCAGGATTTGAAATAGCTCCACTGGGATTTCATCACCTCCACTAGCTTTGTTCGTAGTGATGCTTTCTAAGGCCCACTTGACTTCACATTCCAGGATGTCTGGCTCTAGATGAGTGATCACACCATCGTGATTATCCAGGTCATGAAGATCTTTTTTGTACAGTTCTTCTGTGTATTCTTGCCACCTCTTCTTAATATCTTCTGTTTCTATTAGGTCCATACCATTTCTGTTCTTTATCAAGCCCATCTTTGCATGAAATGTTCCCTTGGTAGCTCTAATTTTCTTGAAGAGATCTCTAGTCTTTCCCATTCTCTTCTTTTCCTCTATTTCTTTGCATTGATCACTGAGGAAGGCTTTCTTATCTCTTCTTGCTATTGTTTGGAACTCTGCATTCAGATGCTTATATCTTTCCTTTTCTCCTTTGCTTTTCACTTCTCTTCTTTTCACAGCTATTTGTAAGGCCTCCCCAGACAGCCATTTTGCTTTTTTGCATTTCTTTTCCATGGGGATGGTCTTGATCCTTGTCTCCTGTACAGTGTCATGAACCTCATTCCATAGTTTATCAGGCACTCTATCTATCAGATCTAGGCCCTTAAATCTATTTCTCACTTCCACTGTATAATCATAAGGGATTTGATTTAGGTCATACCTGAATGGTCTAGCGGTTTTCCCTACTTTGTTCAATTTCAGTCTGAATTTGGTAATAAGGAGTTCATGATCTGAGCCACAGTCAGCTCCTGGTCTTGTTTTTGTTGACTGTATAGAGCTTCTCCATCTTTTGCTGCAAAGAATATAATCAATCGGATTTCAGTGTTGACCACCTGGTGATGTCCATGTGTAGAGTCTTCTCTTGTGTTGTTGGAAGAGGGTGTTTGCTATGACCAGTGCATTGTTTTGGCAAAACTCTACTAGTCTTTGCCCTGCTTCATTCTGCATTCCAAGGCCAAATTTGCCTGTTACTCCAGGTGTTTCTTGACTTCCTACTTTTGCATTCCAGTCCCCTATGATGAAAAGGACATCTTTTTTGGGTGTTGGTTCTAAAAGGTCTTGTAGGTCTTCATAGAACCGTTCAACTTCAGCTTCTTCAGCATTACTGGTTGGGGCATAGACTTGGATTACTGTAATATTGAATGGTTTGCCTTGGAAATGAACAGAGATCATGCTGTCATTTTTGAGATTGCAACCAAGTACTGCATCATATACCCCTGCTAGGAAGAAATAAGAGCACTTCACCTGTGTAGTGGTTTTGCCAAGACCCTTGACCCCAATGTAATCGTGACCAAACATCATACTGCCCTGGGGATTTCTGCAGGATGCCTGGAAGGTCATAAAAAGACAGAGAAAGACTGAGAAACTGTCACGGATCACAGGAAACTGGGGACGCATGACAGCCAAATCTAATGTGATATCCTACACTGAATCCTGAAACAGAAAATGGGCATTAAAGGAAAGACTGGTAGAATCTGAATGAAGTCAGAACTTGAGTTAATGTTCCAACGTCATTTTCTTAGTTTGGACAAATGTACCACAGTCATGTAAGATATTAATAATGATGAGCATGCTGAGTGGTGTGTGAGAACTGTCTCCACTCTTTGCAACTTCCTGGTGATCTAATAGTATTTCAATACAAGTTTGTTTGTTTGTTTTCTTTTAAGAAACTAGTGTTTCTAAGTTTAAATCATCTCTGAAGGAGGATGTGCATTCAGTATACAAGAAACAAATGTGCACTAAGTGGAATGACTCCTTGTATTTCTGTTAACATGCAGTGTAATTTGCAGGTAGCAGAAATATTTCTGACCTTCAAATAGAAAGAATCCATAAAAGGATTCAAGATTCCATTATCTTTACATGAACCAGGTTATCAAGCAGAATTTCTTGTATTTAGAACAGATGGTACTTCGTATTTCTTTCCTGAAAATTCTGAATTTTGCAAGCAGAGCCATTCTTCAATGTAATTGGAGGAAAAAAGGTTTAAAATGTATTAAGCTCATGAAATGGTGGTGGTTCCCCCCACCATTTGCACTGCATGGAATATGAAAAGAGATGTTTTTACCATGGTAGGTGGCTTACTCTGAAGACATTAGGACAGGAAATAACCACAGTTCAAGAAGTTACAGAATATGTTGCCATTTTAGAATCACTCAGAATACAGCCATTGTAAGATTCACTTAATGCCCACCTCCTACTTTATCCTGAGACACATAACAACACATTAACACCAACCAGATACTGTTTAGACACATATTTTATGCCAGTGTAGATGCAGAGAAACCACAAGACAGTATAATGAACAATATAAAACTATGACTTCTATCAAATGACAATTTCTATATATTTTTAGATTCTGATAAGTAATATGAAGTTCTGATAAAGTAGAAAACAGTATATGTAATTTTGAGCTTACTAATATTATCAGTATTTAGTAGAATATGGGATGAAATTAGATGATCACATGAGTTTCTTAAATATGAAATTATTTAGAATAACAAAGTTATTTATATAATAATTGTTATGTTCTATTTAAAATAACAATATAAAGGTATAATATTCTATTTATAAAATAAGAATTTGTACTTTAATTATAGTTTCTTTTTTTTATATCCATGTTGTAATATTTGGCATAAGTTGCATCTCATTAACGGAAGCCTAAAATTGAAAGTAGAACAGCTGGAGTGTTGAATCAAGTGCTCTCCATCGCAAAAATCAAAGTTTCATACTTAATTACTTAATCTCATCTACTAATTATTATGGGAACTAGTACTTGATTTAGAATATAGGAATTATATTTTATTTTACCTTATATGCCACTTATGGTAAGGAACATACAGAGGAAAATATAATATATATATTCACATTTCCTTCTTAAAAAATTAAACTCCTTTAGTTCAAATAAGAATGGAGAAGAAAACAGTTCAGGATGAGTTTGGAAATCCAGAAAACAGCATTACTCTGCCCTCTTGCCTATAATCCATTCTTCTACTAAAGGATAGATTTGACATTCTTCCAACTACCACTAAAACTCAGAAAACCTTTGAAAATAGCATTTAAAAAAATCAATAGTGCCCCTTCACATCTTTTAAATTGGTCAATTTTGATTGCCTAGTTCCCTGAAACGCTTTGAAATTCACTTGTGAATAGATGACCTAAGCCAGTCATTATAAAAGCTATTAAAGAGAGGCACCAAATTTACAGAGCAAGATATTGTAGAAACATATCAAAATGTGTCCTGAGGTACTATTTATAAGGAATACCATGGTTTCTTAAGTGTATCCATTTCCTGGGTCCATACCAATCATTATAATTGATTTTTTGTATGTGGTTTAAAACATACTGTCTTCCTAATTTGCAAGCATAGGTTTCCTTTATAGGATGGTATGAAACAAATTGAAGAGAACCAGAAGCGATTTCGAGCCAAAGGTGGTATGTCTCATGGTCAGGAGCTCTGAGTTGCTTTGATTTTGCTTTGCTTCTCCTCTTAAGACTTAGGACTCTGAAGGTCCTGACAGGCACCACCACCCTTGCCCATCCCTCCACGTTCCCTGCTCCCCACTCCCTCCCTCAAGACAGTAGACACAAGCCAAGCTACAAGAGGTGATCACGTGATCACAACTGTATCCACCCTACTGTCACGGTAGCCCATTGTGTCTGCAATCCAAGGAAGAAGTGAGAAGGATGATAAAATTAACTGGGTGGGGACTCCCCAGGCGGTTCACTGTTCAAGTCTTCGCTCTCTAGTAGAGGGATATGGGGTCAGTCCCTGGTCAGGGAGCTCAGTTCCCACATGCATCATGACGAAAACAAACACCCCACCTTCTGGAAGAGCAAAACAAAACGTGAAACAGAAGAAATATTGTAGCAAATTCAATAAAGACTTCAGGACTTCCCTGATAGCTCAGTTGGCAAAGAATCTACCTGCAATGCAGGAGACCCTGGTTCAATCCCTGGGATGGGAAGATCCACTAGAGAAGGGATAGGCCACCCACTCCAGTATTCTGGGGCTTCCCTTATGGCTCAACTGGTAAAGAATCCCCATGCAATGCAGGAGACCTGGGTCCAATCCCTGGGTTGGGAAGATCCCCTGGAGAAGGGAAAGGCTTCCCACTCCAGCATTCTGGCCTGGAGAGTTCCATGGACTATCCATGGAGTTCCAAAGAGTTGGACACGACTAAGTGACTTTCACTTCACTTCACTTCATTAAAAAAAAAAAAAAGCCTTAGAAAGATTAACTGGGTAAAGCCATAATGTAAGGAGTGATGGCCAGATGAAATAGATTTTAAGGAAAACAATTGTTTAATTTTAGAATAGTTTTGATTTATGTGTTGTTGTTGTTGTTGTTGTTTTTTTTTAGAGATGGATTACTTTTAAACTAACAGTCTGCCTGCAATGCAGGAGACCTGAGTTCCATCCGTGGGTTGAGAAGATCCCTTGGAGAAGGAAATGGCAACCCACTCCAGCGTTCTTGCCTGGGAAATGCCATGGACAGAGGAGCCTGCTGGGCTACAGTGCATGGGGTTGCAAGAGTCGGACATGCCTTAGTGACTAAACCAGCAGAGCAAGCCTATTCTAAGATACAATACACTGAGTAGAGTATCTCGGGGGCTGCTCCCAAGGATCTCCCTGGAGTCTTGAATCCGGCTGTGCCTCCTGCTCAGGTCAGCCTCATATTGCAGTTAATGGAGCAGATGTATGTTACGGGGTGAACTGTGTCCCTGCAAAATTTATAAACTGAAGTCTTAGCCTCCAGCACCTCTGAATGTCACTGTATCTGGAGACAAGGTTTTTAAAGAGGTTGTTGTTGTTCAGTCACTCAGTCATGTCTGACTCTTTGAGACCCCATGGACTGCAGCACATCAAGCCTCCCTGTCCAGGGTTTGCTCAAACGCATGTCCATTGCATCGGTGATGCCACCCAACCATCTCATCCTCTGTCATCCCCTTCTCCTCCTGTCCTCAGTCTTTCACAGCATAGGGTCTTTTCTAATGAGTTGGCTCTTCGAGTCAGGTGGCCAAAGCATTGGAGCTTCGGCTTCAGCTCCTTCATGCTCCTTCATGCTCCTCCAATGAATATTCAAGGTTGATCTCCTTTAGAATGGACTGGTTTGATCCCCTGGCTGTCCAAAGGACTCTCAAGAGTCTTCTCCAACACCACAGTTCAAAAGCATCAATTCTTCTGCGCTCAGCCTTCTTGATGGTCTGATTTTTACATCTGCACACAACTAGTGGAAACACCATAGCTTTGACTATACGGACTTTTGTCAGCAAAGTGATGTATCTGCTTTTAATAAAAAGAGAGGATTAAATTAAAATGGGGTCATGAGGATGGACCCTAGTCCAGTATGACTGGTGTCCATGTGCGAAGAGGAAGTTAGCACGCACACACATGCAGTGAGAAGACCAAGTTAATATAGAGGGAGAAGTCAGCCATCTAGCTGTCTTACAGCTGAGAAGGGAGACCTCAGAAAGAACCAGCCCTATTGACATCTTGATCTCAGACTTCTGGCCTCCAGAACTGTGAGAAAATAAATTTCTATTAAGTTGCTCCATCCATGGTACTTTGTTACAGCCGATTACAAATTAATACAGATATTTGTTTGTAGACTTGTTCATTTGTTGCATCAGCCAGTGTGAGATGGTTTGTGGATCACTTCTAACTCACCAAATGCTCAAATATTAATGAATGTTATTTATTTAATTCTTCCTCATTGACTTAGCCTGTTGGTTTTCTTCAAAAGCGGGGTGGTCCCTTGATGGCCTTTTGTGCTAGAAAAGTTAGAAAATCTCACGGAAGGCTCTGCATGCTATGTTTTCTAGGGCTCCCTTTTAGGCTGAGCCCATGGAGAGCCATTCATGATGCTGAGGTGTCCCCTTGCCGGGGTGGGAGGCTTACTCTACGGGTTTCACCCACTCTGTACCACAGCTGTCTTCCAGTGTGTGTTCAGGCCTTCTGTAGAGACTTCTTCAGTGGTCGGTCCAGTTGTCTCACTTGTCAGTGCTTGAGGTTGGAGAGGCGATGTTGAGGATTGAAGGATGCCACTTTTAATCACCTTTCAGTTATTCTCGTTTTTGTTGGTTTTTTAGTTCTCCCTCTTGTTCCGGTCCTCCGCCTTGCCTTCAGCTCCGTTTCTGGGTATTTCTGACACTGCAGCTGGCAGGGCAAGGTGTTACAGTACTCCAGTCCTCCCCGTGGTTGTGACGTCCTCCACTATGTTTCTTCTATTAAACTTTTGTATCTACTTTGGATTTCAGGAAAAAATACTTTATATCTCTTATCTAGGGGGGACTCCCCCTCCTGTCTGTTACAAGCATGCCAGAGAGGGCAGGAGTTGAGCGCATCTTCTGTGCTGAGAGCCAGAGAGGAGGTGCTCATGTAGGAGCGTCCTCCCCGGAGGAGCCCTGGCCCCCGTCAGAGTCAGCACCAGTCAGCCCCCAGTGAGACTGCCGACAATCTCAGCCAGCTGGGACCCCTGTGTCTGAAGCAGAAGAGCCGGTGGTGGGCTAGTGAGGGAGCAGAGGAGGAGGGCAGCCCCACGGTGGGGAAATTAGCAGGAGAGTGGCCGTGTTCCTGCTTTCTCCGTAGTAATTATCCAGTCTGTAACAGGCTAGAGCCCAGGCGGGAAGGAAGCTGTGACCTTGAACAGTCTCAAGGTCGACTCTCACCTAGGACTGATATTTCCATTGCTAAAACTAGACTGACTGAAATTAGACTTAGGATTTTTATTATCTAAGAGTAGCTGAGGGGAAAAAAAAGAGACCTGCTCCTGACTGTTCACAAGGTCCAAAGCGAAAGTTATGACCACAGAATGGATTGAAAAGGACTATGACCAATTCTTCACTAATTCTTCAATTTTAAAAATACGTCAAAAATGCTTTCCTTTTAGCACACGTAGTATGGTGGCACCTGACTTGTGATTTGTTCTTAATTTTGTTTCTAAAAAAAATATTCTCCTATTTTGGGTGGTCTGTAAAGTAACAATTCTTTATGATAAGTGCATCTTTTTTCTTCTAATGATTTAGTCATGTGATAATCTGATGGTCCTTAGATACATGTGCAAACTACCAGAGGAAAACTACTGATTCATGGCTTAAAGAACAAAAATCAACATAATTTCAAATATTACTGTTAGGTTGAAACTTCTGGGATGTTAAAATATTATGAAGTTGGAGCAAGTTTTAACAATTAAGTTCATTTTCAATTTGCTATTTAATTGGAAAAGATCCTAAAAGCAATATGACTCAATAGTACATTTTTTTTATACTGGTGCCACTATTACAAGTTAAACTGATTCTAACCAATTTTCTCTTAGAATGTGGACAAGAGAGCATACATTCAAGTATTAATCTTGCTCATTTGCTTGCTTTTCCCCACAAGATTTTATTATTCTGATACAAATTATGAAAGACAATACATTGCTTTGAACCCACCTCAAAAGTGTGTTTTAAAATCAATTTTGTTGAGGTATATTTACATACATACTAATTACATGTACTCATTTTAAGTGTCCAGTTCAATGAGTTTTGACAAATGTATACACCCATATGACCATGGTTTAGGCAAATGCACACACCGTGTGACTTCTGAGACACTGAATATTTTTTATGATCCCAAGAAGTTCCGTTGACGCATCGGCAGTCAGGTCCCCCGGCCCCCAGGAGTAGGCAAAATCCGATAAACTTTCTGTCCCTATAGTTTTGTCTTTCCTAGAACGTCAGAAAAACTGAACTGTACTCTTTCTGCGTCAGGTGTCTTTTGTTCAGCACGGTGTTCAGAGTCATCCAAATCGTGATATACATCGGTGGTTCATCGCTTTTCATTGATGAGGGGTAATTCCGTTTTCCTCCTTCGCTTTCTGTTGTGAGCAATGATCTTGTACCTACAACGCTTGGAAGAATGAGACGGGGGGATTTTATTCCCAGACATGCTCTTTATGTATTATATAACCCTCAGCAAATCCCACTAAGCCGGCCTTTTCCATTTGTTAGATGTGGGTGATGGTGGAATGTTACTTTGTGAGCCAAGAAAAGTTTAGATAAGAAACATGGGGAGTCAAGTTCTGGTGATGGCCTAGGTGGCTCAGAAATGCTAAAAGCAGTGTGAGGAATAGCCGCTCTCCTTGTGAACTCAGCTAACAATGCTTTGAGCCTGATCCAGGCAGCCAGTTATTGCCTTTTACACCCTCATTGTGGAGGGTCATATTTCCAACATTCATGGCCGTGAAAAATGATTACTCACTTATTTACAGAGGGTTGCGTTTTCAAATAGGAAATGGGCATTAGGGCTAGAAAGCAATAACTGTCAGAGAACTTTGGTGGAAAAAAGGGGCATTACTTATAGGTCCTGGAAATTCCATGGCACACCTAGGGCCCACAGGACAAGGTCACAGTGGGGTGGGGAGGTGGGGAGACCAGGGCCTGGGGTTCGCCTCTATTGTGGTTGGCAAGGGGGTTGTCACACCACTGATTCCAGCAGAGGCTTATCTGGGCCCGTGGGGGGCAAGGTCTGAGAGGTAGGGTCAGCTGTCAACTCACATGCCTTGAGAAGTCCCCCTCTGGTGCTCCAGTTCTCCTGCAGGCTCTGTGATTCAGGGGGTGAGGGATCCCCTCGCCCTGCCCTTCCTGCCGTTCACTCACTACTGGGGCCTTCCAGGGCGCTGTCTGTGTGGTAACCTCAACAACCATCACTCCAGTCACACCTGGGGCTTAGGTGGGGGAGTCTGGGGTCCTGCCGCAGGGGCTCTTTCCTGTCTGCCTCTTCAGGACCGATCCACCCTCCTTTCAGGAAGGAAATCTTTTCATCTGTGATTGTTACAAACAGCAAGAGTATCTCAACAAGGTGCTTATTTCCTATGTGAAAATAACAATGCTTGGTATGTGAAAGATTAATCATTTTCACAGCAGACATTGTGATGGATAATTTGATGAATCAACTTGATTGGGCTAAGGGTTGCCCAGGTAGCTGGTGAAACATGTCTGGAGGCTTCTGTGAGAAGGTTTCTGGAAGGAATGAGCTTTAGAATCCAAAGGCTGCCCTCACCCATGCGGATCGGCCTCACCTAACCCACTGAGGGGCCCAGTGGAGCAAAAAGCTAGAGGGCGGGTACACCTGCTCTCCTCTTGAGCTGGGTCGTCCTCCTTCTCTGCCCTTGGGTGTCAGTGCTCAGGCTCCTTTCAGACTCAGATCACTGGATTCCCTGGTCCTCAGGGCCTTTGGGTTTGGACCAGAACTCCACCCCTGGCTATCCTGGGCTTCCAGCTAGCAGACAGCAAGTCATGGGGCTTCTCAGTCTTCAAAGTCACGTGGGCAAATACCTCATAATAAATATCTATTTATTGATCTGTATCTGATCGGATCTATAGCTGATTGGTTTCTCTGGAAAACTATGAATAATACAGATTTTCATATCAGAAGTAGTTCTAGAAGAACAGAAACTTAAGGACAGATTTTCTGAATGGGTTCTGGGGTTTCTGGAACTGGCTCTCTAATCTGATTAAAGATGCTAATGACTCTTATTTCCAGTAGTAAAGGGAGACCTGATAGTCCACAATATGAACTCTTCGTGGCAACACACAAAATATCTCAGCATTGGACACTCCTGAGCAACCAGTTAAGTGACTCCATATAATTATGCTTTCGAACATTATTTTGACATTGGTTGGTTGCCCCTGGTGTTGCTGGACAAAGTGGTGAAAGAAAAGGATGAGGTCAGGGCTTTGAATTCCCAGCTCAGACGCTACATAAATCACCTAAAATCTTTTGTGTGTGATATGCAGGGCTGAAATTGCCCCATCCTGAGAGTGGCTGAAATACCATGCAAACTGAGCTCCCCAGCCTCGGAGGGTATACCCCATCTGAGAATACTGTCCAGGAAAGAGACAGGTCCTGTAAGGTGATGGCGACATGAGGGAAGACCCTGATGAAGCTGGGGGCCTTGAGCCTCTAAATTCCAATGAGTCTTCTGTGCAGGGGAGGTCTGCCCATGCCTACCTAGCACAGAGCTCTTCCCACCGCCATCTGAGGGATGGGATTTGGGGAAACTAAAATGGGACAAAGTTGACTGGACTTACTGAGATTCAGATGTTTTTCTTGAATAAATGCCCCCTGTATTTACCACTTCGGTTTATTTCCAGAGTTTTGAAAAACTCAATTTTGTCCACTACTGCCAGCGTTCGCATTCTATGGAAAAGGAGGATTTTTGAATGAACTTATCCCATTATTCCTGAGGCTGTCACCTAGGGTCATGTAATGACATTATTAAAAGCATGACTAGCCCTTTCTCATCATGTTTGCAACAGTTATTTGCTATTCATCCAGGGATTACAACAGTCCATACTCTTCCACTTTTTTGAACAAAGTGACAGATGGTATTGTTTGTTGGGGGAAAAAAAAACTTTAAAAAACTTTAAAATATATTCCTAGTGTTTGGGGAGGGAGGTGGGAGGGGGGCTCAGGATTGGGAACACATGTACACCCGTGGTGGATTCATGTTGATATATGGCAAAACCAATATAGTATTGTAAAGTAAAATAAAATAAAAATAAATAAATAAATAAAAATTAAAAAAATAAAATAAAATATATTCCTAGTGTTTTCCTTTTAGCAGTAGCTTACAATAACTGCCAGCTGTTCAGTACTTGCCACATTTCATGAGGAATTTACAGTACAGTAGGGTTTGTCGTCCATGTTTTTTAAACGGACATATTTCCTCAGTGTGTCCAGATTTTCTCTCTAATAATTATTTATATAATGCTTTTGATAAATAAGTCTCATTGATCTTTTCTCACTTTAATTTTTTCCCTCAAGTGCTAATGCAGAAATGCATCAAATTCTGCAACTAGTGCCAGGAGTTTTGTGACATTCCTGTTATCTCAAGAGCTCCCCTTGTCACCATGACCTCCTAAGGGAAAACTGCATTCTCTGAGAATTGAATGACTGCAAAGAACCTCTTAGTATCTCAAACTGTTTCTCAGTGTTTCCTCTTCCAAACACTGGTCCAGTCTGTGCATGTTTGTTTACTTATGTATAAACCAAGTAAGCCTAGCCTTTCTAGTTTGTGGACTATTGATGACTTTTGAGTATTCTCATCATATGCACCTGGTCTTAAGACCCGACTTATGGAAATTATTTCTACCTTTTTGAAAACAGTTTATAAGCAAAATGTTATCTGAAACTGTTAGGTGATAGGCCATCCAGCATCACCTAACTGTGACTTTTCAAAAACATTTTTTCACAAAATACTTGAGAATATCTGTTTTGGCCATAGTATATTCTCTTTGATATTCTATAAATATTACTGGGAATGTTATTTCTTATCCCTAGGAATATGATTTGGAGAGGGGACTGTTTTTCATGTAGCAGTGTTGTGTCAATCTTATCTTTCTCGATGGTTTACCCTTACGGTCCTTTTTGAACTTTGGTGTGATTGATAATGCTGAGAAAATATCAATATTCACTGAAAGTTAAGAATACTTCAAAATGCCTATAGCCTCTTCAAAGTCCCCTGTCAGGAGAGGAGAGGAGAGAGGCTGAACCAGAGAGAGAAGCCAGTCTTATGTTGTAATTAAAATGCCTTACTTTTACAACTTTTATAGAAACATATGATTATCGTAGATCATTTCCAGGGCCTTAAAAACTGCTTGTGTACCCGAAGCATCCAGAAGCTTAGGTACATTTGAATCTCGACCCCAGACTTTTCTCCTCCCTCTGAAATAACAGAAATTCCTGGGGCTCCTTTAAGACATAAAGTGAAGTCGCTCAGTCGTGTCCGACTCTTTGTGACCCCATGGACTGTAGCCTACCAGGCTTCTCCTTCCATGGGATTTTCCAGGCAAGAGTACCGCACTGGGTTGCCATATCCTCCTCCAGAGGATCTCCCTGACACAGGGATGGAACTCGGGTCTTCCGCATTGCAGGCGGCTGCTTTGCCCTTTGGGCCACCAGGGAAGCCAAGATATTAAGAGGAGCCTCCAATCAGCAATTTAAAGTGTCCAGTGAAAGGCGCCTGGTAATCAGCGTCTGCCCTGGGGTTGACTGCTTCCCCCAGTGGGCTGATGTAAGTGGGAGTCTGTGACTTGAGGAAGGAGAAGCAGCTTCTCTGTCTGTCACTCACCTGCCCTTTCTCCCGTGTCCCTTCCCTGCTGCTGCTTCCTGTGTGACCATATCTGACAAAAGAGCCGGCTGATGGCAAGTCCCAGCTGAACTGGCACTGTTGTAGGTTGGCTCCATCCCCTCTAGACCTGAGAGATATGGAAGCAGCCTCCCTCTCTGGCCTGGGTGTTCTCATAACTTCTGCAGAGCTCTCCGACCTGTGCACCATCTGGTTGCACCTCACAGTCATCTGGGGATGCTTGCTCTGACACCCTTGCCCCTCCTCCCTGCACCCCTGGGTTTCAGGAACATAAAGTCACATGACTCTCCATTAGAGTTCCATCTTCTTCCCAGCTGGTTTACTGGTCAGGTATCCAAATAGATCCAGGCTGACTCTCCCACTCTCTATTTCCAGGACCACGTCTTGTTTATGAAAAACAGTCATCTGTCCTGTGTTCCTGCTCGGCCAAAGCACAGGGTAATTCCTATGTAGCCCCCGCACTTTTTTTTGCAGACCTCTGGGTTTCATGGCAGAGGTCAGATCCCATTCTACCATGTTTCCCCCTCCAGGAAGCATAAGTCAAGTGTTTCTTGAAGCTTCCCCTTGTGCCCCCCAGAGATAGGAGGACACCCATCTCCCCACACAGAAACTCAAGTCACACTCCCCTTCCACTGGTGTGTAGGTGGGCGGGACAAAGGCTCAGATTTCTCTGAGGAACTTACCTTCATAAAACTCTTTCCTATAGAACTAAAATCCTCACCATTCTTTGCCCTCACACTTGAGTTTAGTCTTTAGCATTTGTTTTGATATCTACATCTTGATCTGACTCATAACACACTTTATTATACAGTCTTTTATATCTGGGTGCTTCAACTAAAACTTTGAGTATAACAGCATTTACTCTTGAGGGACTTGAAAGTAACAGATTCAGAAAATCTCCTTGATTATATTCTTTGAGTTGGAAAAGATCTCAGAAAATAAAAGCTTTGGCAGATCAAAACTGGGCTTGTATGAAGTTACAGATGCTGAAAACATAGTTATGATGTTAAGATCATTCAATCAATTAATCAAAGACTGTCTTCCTGGACTAGCTCTCTCTATATTTAAGTAGAGAGTTAAAATTTGTTCTTTTACATTGCTGTTTCATGGTTTAAGTCATATAAATTCAGGAGCTAAACCAGGTTTGAATTTTCACTTATGTCCAAATGGGATTTTCTCCTTGCCTTCTCTCTCTCACTCCAGTCTTATTTTTCCATAAACACCCCACCAGAGACTGTTCTTTTTCCTGGTGTTGTTCCAGCTATGGCGACTGCTAATTATTTGAGTAAGATTCAGAGCAAGACGGAGACTAAATGATCTGCAATCTCTGTTTACCCTTGACAATCAGCCTTTTTCACGCTACCTGCCTGCTTAGTGGGAAAGGCAGACTTAATTAGTAAAAGTCACCAGTAACACTGAACAAACATTCATTTTCAGCCTTTTATGAATCTTTAAAAGATTAAATTTTTTAAAAGCCCCCTTTTTTTTTCTTCTTTTTTTGGGTCTGTGATAACTTAAGCCCAGGAAGGCTTTGTTATTTATTCGGTATTTTCCTATTTTCTCCTCAATCTAAGCTAATTTATCTTAAAGTACTTCTGCATAAGGCTTCCCAGGTGGGTCAGCTGGTAAACAATCTAACTGCAATGCAGGAAACCTGGGTTCAATCCCTGGGTTGGGAGGATCCCCTGGAGAAGGTAACAGCCACTCCAGTATTCTAGCCTGGAGAATTCCATGAACCGTACAGCCCATGGAGTTGTAGACAGTCAGACGTGACTGAGCAACTTTCACTTTCACAAATGGTCCTCACTTCTGCCTAAGGGTAAATATAATACTTTACATTAGGTAAAAGATGACCAGGACACCAAAAAAAAAAAAAAAAACCGTCTAACAAGCTTTTTAATGACGAAGCGCTTCCGGGCGGGATTCCTGCACCCAAACGAGGCAGGTCAAGGAAGTCTGTGCCTGGGCGTGTTAGAAGCAGCTTATATAAGTTTGTTGCGAGGGATGGTCAGGTTAATGGATGGGGGGTTTAGATAGGTCGTCCGGCCGAGGTGTCGCGGGCTGATAGGTCCTTCTATGTGGCTGGGGTGGGGCAGCTTTAGCTGGCAAACTGTGCTGTCCCACGGATCTGGGAGGCTCCTTCCTTAGGGACTTCCCCCGCCGGCGGGGGAGGGAAGGGGTGGCCCATCATGGCCCCCAGGGTCTGACCTTACACTTTAAACATATAAGTTCTGTTTGACAAAATTAATAAAATACCTTTGTAACCTAAAAAAAAAAAACCTTAAAAAACCTAGACAAAGAAAAAATGTCTCCTAAATAAGACTCTTCCAGGCTCTCATTTTCTATCCCTCTAACTCTTCTCATCCCCAAAACCTTCCTTAACAGTTTGTTTATTTTTTAAATAAGTTACTTCATAATTTTACATTTGGGTTGTTCATAAACTGATTATTTCCTCCCAGCATTAGTTCTCTTATTCCTTAATAATAGATCCCAGTATTTCACTGTTCCCCTTGTCCCTAATGCTTTTCCCTGCTGTCTTGTTAGCTGGGTACAAATTACAATAAGCTGTTCTTTTTGAGATGTAAGGAGAAATTCTGTGTGGTAATATTGTGTGTGTGAGAGCATACTCACTCAGTCATGTCTGACTCTTTGCAACCTCATGGACTGGAGCCCACCAGGCTCCTCTGTCCGTGGGATTCTCCAGGCAAGAATACTGGAGTGGGTTGTCATTTCCTCTTCCAGGGGACCTTCCCGACCCAGGGGTCAAACCCACATCTCATGTCTCCTGCATTGGCAGGCAGATTCTTTACCAACTGTGCCATCATTACAAAAAAACAAATATTTTAAATGGAAAAGTCTTTAAGAGGTAACAAATACAGAAAAGATTCAAGAGGCTCTTGGATACCATGGTATTCACTGCAGTACTATTTATAATAACAAAATGGTGACAGCAACTTAAAGGTCTAGTAGGAGATTAAATTACTATATGATCATAGTGCAAAATCCTCTGCTATCATTCAAATCAAGTTTTCCAAGGATACTTAATAATATTAGGAATATATCTCATTATTTATATGCTGCAAAAGAATTAAGTAAACTGTGTTTTTGGATATTATGGAAAATTATACAGACTTCAAATATCATTTTTTAGGATTAGTATAACATGGAGGAGTGTTTATGATACTGTGTTAAAAAGCATA
The DNA here is from genome assembly GCF_014754425.2 of Oryx dammah. Lineage (NCBI taxonomy): Eukaryota > Metazoa > Chordata > Mammalia > Artiodactyla > Bovidae > Oryx > Oryx dammah. Next base: position 60,764,397 of record NW_024070197.1, read on the forward strand.
GCGTTCACTTGTACAAAGTGCCTATGTACACATTGAAACTAATCCTGATAGGAAATGTATGAGGATGTTAAACACTGCTTTACCGTGAGTAGTGAGGATATGCATATATTTTTTCTTCTTTTGTCCCTTCTTTTTGTGTAGTCAGAGTTTCTATAATGGAAAAGTATAATCTTTATGGTAGAAATAGACATATTTCCAAGAATAAATACAAGTGCTATAGAGACTTCAAGTAAAATGAAGGTTGGGAGCTTTCTTGGGCTTTGGCATTTAGAAGGCGATTGAAGAACTTAGAACATTTTCTGTGAAGTTGATGGGGGTAGAAGTCAGTTTTCTGTAGAATAAAATTTAAAACTGGACGCTAAGAGTGTTAGTGAAGTTGAACCCTATTTTGAAACAGCTTGCCTGTGAAAGGAGAGGAGCACGGTGAAACAGCTGAAGAGGGATATTAGGTTAGAGAAGGGCCACGTCTGTGTCCTTAAGAGGAGACATGAGAGGGTGCATAGGTGCTTTATGGGAGCTGGTAGAAAAGCAAACATTTTGAACATAGATTAAAAGCCTCAATTTTGTCTGTGAAGAAGGAAGGGAGACGATCAGCAGACAGAAGTGGCTATGGCAGGGTCGGCTTGTGAGGAGAATAATGAAGAATTAAAGTCGTTGCAGTGCTGAGCAGTCCCGGGTACTGACCAGTGAGCAGAGCATTATTACCGAGCAGGTCCAGCTGCCGCTGGGTTTCCAGGAAGCGTGATGACACCAATCTGCCCAAGTGTGTGATTTAATCTAACAGCCAGCAGGAGTCTGGGTACGGAGCAAAAAAGGTGGATAACCACGCTGATTCGGAGTTGAGAAATTAGAAGGGTATTTGGATAGGAAGATGGGACAAAAATGGAAATTCCCATGAAAGTTCAGTGACATAGGATAAAGAAGTCACCGTAACGCGCCCAGATTAGGTGACTGACAGCATCCCAGGGAGCAGGCCAGTGAGCTCCGGTCACTGCGCAGTCTGGGGTCTTTCAGCTGCTAAGCGGTCTAGGTCGTCATCGTCGCTTAGTGGGCAGGGTTTTATCGTCAACCAGGTCTGCCAGGGAATATTCTCCAGGCTCGCTTCCATGGGTTTACTTCTCTCACTGAGTAGTCAGAAGCAATGGTGTTTAGTGCCACACATACAAAAGTTTGTTTATTGACTGCTGAGAGGGAAGCTGCTCAGATGGAGCTTCTCAGTTCGCCCTATGGTCTATGCACATAATGGGGGTTCCAGAAAGAGAGAAGACCCCAAGGCCCTGCCTCTTATTGGTTTCCAGGAAGCTAAACTTTCTCTGATGGAGCATCTTCAGTATGATCAGGCTGTAGGTCCATCACAGGTAAAAATACAGGTGAAGACTGAAAGGCAACGTTTGTCTCTCTGATGAGAGGAAATAAGGTAGAAGGATAGTGTGTTTTAAAAATACTTGTAAATATATACTTTCTTATTAGTATGATATAATAGTTCATAATAATTGTCATCTCATACTTTCATATGATTTTTATTCTGTATCACTGTGGTCCCAGCATCTCCAGGCTAATCACATAGTCCAAGGGATGTAGAGATTCATCATAAGCATCTACATTGCAGGTTATGATGAGTTAGAAGGTCATCAGCTATATAGAAAAAAGTCCAGATATACTATGAGATAGATTATGACCTCCGATACCAGACCACCTAACCTGCCTCTTGAGAAATCTGTATGCAGGTAAGGAAGCAACAGTTAGAACTGGACATGGAACAACAGACTGGTTCCAAATAGCAAAAGGAGCTATCAAGGCTGGATATTGTCACCCTGCTTATTTAACTTCTTTGCAGAGTACATCATGAGAAACGCTGGACTGGAAGAAACACAAGCTGGAATCAAGATTGCCAGGAGAAATATCAATAACCTCAGACATGCAGATGACACCACCCTTATGGCAGAAAGTGAAGAGGAGCTAAAAAGCCTCTTGATGAAAGAAAGAGGAGAGTGAAAACTTTGGCTTAAAGCTCAACATTCAGGAAACGAAGATCATGGCATCTGGTCCCATCACTTCATGGGAAATAGATGGGGAAACAGTAGAAACAGTGTCAGACTTTATTTTGGGACTCCAAAATCACTGCAGATGGTGACTGCAGCCATGAAATTAAAAGACGCTTACTCCTTGGAAGAAAAGTTATGACCAACCTAGATAGTATATTCAAAAGCAGAGACATGACTTTGCCAACTAAGGTCCGTCTAGTCAAGGCTATGGTTTTTCCTGTGGTCATGTATGGATGTGAGAGTTGGACTGTGAGGAAGGCTGAGCGCCGAAGAATTGATGAGTTTGAACTGTGGTGTTGGAGAAGACTCTTGAGAGTCCCTTGGACTGCAAGGAGATCCAACCAGTCCATTCTGAAGGAGATCAGCCCTGGGATTTCTTTGGAAGGAATGATGCTAAAGCTGAAGCTCCAGTACTTTGGCCACCTCATGTGATGAGTTGACTCACTGGAAAAGACCCTGATGCTAGGAGGGATTGTGGGCAGGAGGAGAAGGGGACGACTGAGGATGAGATGGCTGGATGGCATCACGGACTCGATGGACGTGAGTCTGAGTGAACTCCGGGAGTTGGTGATGGACAGGGAGGCCTGGTGTGCTGCGATTCATGGGGTTGCAAAGAGTCGGACATGACTGAGCGACTGAACTGAACTGAACTGAACTGATGATCTCAGACTGTAAGCGGGGTTATTATATCATTTACAATGATTAGTATTATAGATCAGTTCTTCTACATCTGCCTATGGGCATCTCTGTACCTGAAAGTGTTAGTTGCTCAGTCATGAGCATGTCCAACTCTCTGCGACCCTGTGGACTGTAGCCCACCAGGCTTCTCTGTCCTTGGGATTCTCCAGGCAAGAATACTGGAGTGTGTGGTCATTCCCTTCTTGAGGGGATCTTCCCCACCCAGGGATCAAACCCTGGTCTCCTGTATTGCAAGCAGACTCTTTGCTGTCTGATCCACCTATTCATGGTCTAACTAATAATAGACCTTATGGGTTTTAAAAATTAGCCATGTCCTGTAAATAGATTAATAAATGCTTCAGAAGCAAGTGGGGAGAAAAGGAAAATACTGTATATACTATAACATATTCAAATCAGTGTTAGTACTATGTTTCCACAAATAACTAGAATGTGTCTTGGAAAATGTTTCTAAAAGCAAGCACTTCTTCAGTTCAGTTGCTCAGTCATGTCTGACTCTTTGCAACCCATGGACTCTAGCCTGCCAGGCTCCTCCATCCATGGGATTTTCCAGGCAAGAATACTGGAGTGGGTTGCCATGTCCTTCTCCAGGGGATCTTCCCGACCCAGGGATCGAACCCAAGTCTCCCCCATTACAGGCAGGCGCTTTACTGTCTGAGCCACCAGGAAAGCACTTCTTAAGGAGGTTTTAATTATGATGATGGTCTTTATTGAGTGTACACACTGCTTGGCATGCTATAGGTGCTTTACATGTACAGTGTCATTTAGTCTTTTCCTTAGCCTGATCAAGTAAGTATTGCCACCATTTAAAGGAAAATAAAATAAAGAGGAAAATTCTCATGGTAGATGTTATATATCCTCTGCCACTGAAACATCCCTACCCTATGCAGGAGTTCATGTGTCATTATTTGTTACACTTGCAATAAGGTAAAGTTGTTAAATTTTACGGTTTCCAAGAATGATCAGGTTTTTTATCCACTTATCCAGTGGGATTCATTATTTTTGCTTTCAGACATCATGTTGACAGCGAGCATCTTTTATTACTAGAGGCATACTGTTTCAAAAGCTGAATTGATACAGGCAGCAAGATCTCATGATTCTGAGTCAGTGTCATTCATTGACTGCTGAGGTAACCTGCACCATGTTGTGCGTGCTCAGCCGTGTCCAACTCTCTGCAGCCCCACGGTCTGTGGCTGCCAGCTTCCCCTTTCTATGGAATTGTCCAGGCAAGAATACTGGAGAGGGCTGCCATCTGTTACTCCAGGGGGTCTTCCTGACCCCAGGATTGAACCTGTGTCTCTCACAGCTCCTGCACTGGCAGGCGGATTCTTTACCACTGTGCCACCTGGGAAGCCCAAAGTTAACCTGATATATCTCTTAACACAGAAAAACAGTCTCTACCAAAATTCATTAATGCTAAATATTTAAAGTACAACAATATTTAAATTCCAACATTGGCCATAAAGTGAGATTGTATTTTGTTTGGTTCTGATTTTTCCTATTTGGATCCATCTTATCTTTGAAGTTTCATTAAACTGTAAGGTTCATCATGTACACAGTATTTTCTGTGTGCCATTGAGCATAGCTATTGGATTAAAAAAAAAAAAACCACACATTCCTAGGGAGAAACGTGAAGTATGTGTCTTGGTATACTTTTATTATCTGAATACATATCTAGATTACTCTCCTGAGAAGCATGGGGGAAATATATAACAATTCAGGCTTTAAGGAAATTTTGCGAGTGCAAAGTAGATATAATCTAATGTAGACTAATGCAGTTTTTATCACCTTCTCCATGAGGGGCAATAAAGTTTGTCTAAACAGGTGTTGACCTTAAAAATAATAGTTATTTTACCAATAAAAATGGTTTTGTAGGGGGGAAAAGCAGAGAATCGTAAGCGGGGACAAGCACACTATGGCAAAAACTGTAGGCAAGTGCAACAAGCAAAGGAAAGAAATGTTACTTTATAGAGAGAAAAACAGGCTTCTGGGAAGTGTTGTTATGAATGAAAGTTCACTGGAGAAAAGGGACATCAGGGTGATGATGGTTTCTCATTGGCCGAGCTGGTGGCGTAGTGGATTTTTCTTTTGGAGTATAATTGCTTTACTATTTTATGTTAATTTCTGCTGTACAATGAAGTTTATTAACTACACATATACATATATCCACTCCCTCTTGTGTGTCCCTCCCGCCCCACTGGATCCTCACAGAGCACTGAGCTAGCTCCCAGCACTATGCTGCAGGTCCCACTCGCTACCTCTTGTACAATGGCGGTTATCTACGTCAAACCTAACCTCCTGACTCATCCCACCCTCTCTTTCCCCCCATGCCCACACATCCCTTCTCTGCATCTCTATTTCTGCCCTGGGACTAGGTTTATCTGTACCACTTTTCTAGATTCTGCATAAATATGTTACAGATAGTATTTTCTCTTTCTGACTTACTTCACTGTGACAGACTCTAGGTCCATCCACATCTCTACAAATGACCCATTTTGTTTCTTTATATGGCTGAGTAATATTCCATTGTATATATGTTCCACATCACCTTTATTTATCTGCTGATGGACACTTAGGTTGTGTCCGTGACCAGCCGTGACCTGGCTGTTGTAACTAGTGCTGCTATGAACACTGGGATACACGTATCTTCTTGAATTACAGTTTTCTCAAGGTGTATGCCCTGTAGTGGGATTACTGGGTCATAAGGTTTTTTTTTTTTTTTTTTTTTTTAGTTTTTTAAGGAACCTCCATACTGTTCTCCACAGTGGCTGTATCAGTTTACATTCCCACCAACAGTATAGACAGATTGCCTTTTCTCCACACCCTCTCCAGCATTTATTGTTTATGGTTTTTTTAATTATGGTAGTAGATTTCTTTTTAAATGTCCCTATTGTATTTGATCATTTAATTTTTGGCTGCACTGGGTCCTGTTGCTGGGCACAGGCTTTCTCTGGTTGCAGCGAGCAGGGCCTAGTCTTCATTGCGGTGTGCAGGCTTCTCGTTGCCGTGGCCTTCGCTTGTTGCAGAGCACAGGTTCTAGGTTTCTCAGGCTTCAGTAGTTGGTGCATGCAGGCTTAGTTGCTCTGCAACATGTAGGATCTTCGCCAACCTGGGGATCAAACCTATGTCCCCTGCACTGGCAGGTGGCTTCTTAACCACTGGGCAACCAGGGCTACCAGAAGTCCTGGGGTAGGAGATTTCCTGTAGGAGACCCAGTGTACACCTTTCCTTGTTGCGGCCTGAAATCGATGCCTCTTCCTGTAACGGACATCACGTGGCACCACACAGGCACTCTCCTTTCTGACCCCCCAGCCCCATTTTAGGGAGGCGTCCCTTTACTAAGTTTCACGTGGGATGGAAGTAATTGATCAGGTCTCAAAAACTAGAACTGGCCAATTATTGGGAAACACTGAGTTGATTTTCTGTCAGATTCCCCAACACAACTATTCTCTGCATTTACCTCAAAAGGGAAAGAAATGCTTAAAGAAAATGTTTCTCCAGAGACCATTTCAAGAGGGCCATGACTTTCTAATACTGTCTCATCTGCCCTGAAAGTTTGCTTTGACAAGAAATAAAGCTCTCACCTCCCTAGGAGCACTCATGTTCACCAGTCCAAAGACTTAGAGGGGCAGTTTACCTTGAAATGGATGAGCTCAGCTGATCCTTCACTGGGCAGTAATGCCAAAATCTCTCCTGCTGAAGTTGCATTTCCTGTGCTAATGATTCCTTATGAAGGTCCTCTCATCTCCTGCTCTGTTCTAATAATTCTCCCTCCTGACACTTACCATTGACTGGGTGTTCATCTAACCTGAGTTCAGATTCTGAGATCTGTCACTATCACCTGTATGATTTGGGGCAGATGATAATTTCTGTGAACTTCAATATTCCTATCAAAATATAGTGCTTAATTAAAAAAGATGAGTTGAAGATTCAAATAGATACTGTGAGTGAAGATTACTTGTTGACACATGATAGTATCACTACATAAAATCTTGTGAGGCTGTAAAATAAATCCAACTTTGAAAGGATGGAAATGTAAAGTTGTCATATAACAGGACACTGTGTAAAATTAACAGGGCAAAACCACTGAGACAAAGTACTATTTACATTAATTTTTTTTATTAAGAATGTATAATTTATAAATATATAAGTACTAGATTAATGTTCTGCCCCATTAAAATTAATGTTTACATCTCAGGAAAAGGACAGAAAAGCTGCAGCAAAGCCTGCAACAGACAGATGGTAAGAGTCGTGGAATCAATTTTTAGTGATTTCCTTACCTTCCTCTTATGCCTCATACACCCTCACTGAGAGGAACTGATTTGGGGGGAATCAGGAGAGTCCCTTGGACTGCAAGGAGATCCAACCAGTCCATTCGGAAGGAGATCAACCCTGGGATTTCTTTGGAAGGAATGATGCTAAAGCTGAAACCAGTACTTTGGCCACCTCATGCGAAGAGTTGACTCATTGGAAAAGACTCTGATGCTGGGAGGGATTGGGGGCAGGAGGAGAAGGGGACGACCGAGGATGAGATGGCTGGATGGCATCACCAACTTGATGGACGTGAGTCTGAGTGAACTCCAAGTTGGTGATGGACAGGGAGGCCTAGCGTGCTGCGATTCATGGGGTCGCAAAGAGTCAGACACGACTGAGTAATTGAACTGAACTGAACCGAACTGAGGTACATTTGAAACTCTTCCTTAATTACAGAAGAATGAATCATTATAATAAATATTCGTATGGCTTTTAGTCATAAGTATAGGAACAACATTGAATAAGAGGTTTGTGGGAAGAGAAAGGGGTTTTTGTTTTTTTGTTTAGCAAAGGGTTTTTGTTTATTTACTCTCCTAAAACTTCTTTGAAAAACAAAGAATTTGCTTGAATACTATTCAACCTCAAGGCTTAAATTAGTTATTTTAGCAATTGTATTACTACTGAATAAGTTTCAGAAATCCAAGCCAAATCTTATTTACAGAAAGCAGCCCTGACCATTACTTTGCAACTTTGCAACAGTGTTTCTGCTGCTGCTACTAAGTCGCTTCAGTTGTGTGCGACTCTGTGCGACCCCATAGACTGCAGCCCAACAGGCTCCCCCATCCCTGGGGTTCTCCAGGCAAGAACACTGGAGTGGATTGCCATTTCCTTCTCCAATGCATGAAAGTGAAAAGTGAAAGTGAAGTCGCTCAGTCGTGTCCGACTCTTACTGACCCCATGGACTGCAGCCCACCAGGCTCCTCTGTCCATGGGATTTTCCAGGCAAGAGCACTGGAGTGGGGTGCCATTGCCTTCTCCCAACAGTGTTGCTACCAGAACTTAACCTAAAAAGACTCAATACCTTGTATTCATTTTATAAAAAATGCCTGGAATGCTGTTGAGCCTTGCCACAACCCATTGCAAATATGTTGAGTTTATTCCTGGAAGCCTATATATAAATATATAAATATAAATAAATAAATAAATATGAACTTTACTATTCACCAGTAGTTTGAATATTGCTGTCTCAATGTCCTTCTGGATTCTGTTGTTGCCAGTCACTCAGTCATGTCTGACACTTTGCAACCCCATGAACTACAGCATGCCAGGCTTCCCTGTATTTCACTGTCTCCCAGAGTTTGATCAGACTCCTGTCCATTGATGCAGTGATGCCAGTTAACCATCCTCTGTAGCCCCCTTCTCCTCCTGCCTTCAACCTTTCCCAGCATCAGGGTCTTCTCCAATGAGTCAACTCTTCTTTTCAGGTAGCAGAAGTACTGAAGCTTCAGCCTCAGTCTTTCCAATGAATATTCAGGGTTGATATCCTTTAGGATTGACTGGTTTGACCTCCTTGCAGTCCAAGGGACTCTCAAGAGTCTTCTCCAGTACCACAGTTCAAAAGCATCAATTCTTCAGCACTCAGCCTTCTTTATGGCCCAACTCTCACATCTATACATGACTACTGGACAAACCATAGCTTTGACTATATGGGCTTTGTCAGCAGAGTGATATCTCTGCTTTTTATTATGCTGTCTAGGTTTGTCATAGCTTTCCTTCCAGGAAGCAAGTGTCTTGTAATTTCATGGCCACAGTCGGTTGCAGTGATTGTAGAGCCCAGGGAAATAAAATCTGTCACTAGATTCTATCAATGGCTTGCTTATTTTAAATGCCTTTTAAATTCCCTCAAAAGCAAAAGAAAGAACTAACCAAAATAACCACAAAATAAAAAAGACCACCCAAGGACTGTAGTCAGATGCTCATTAGGCAGTTTGTCTACTTTGTGTTACCTCATCTTTTTATTAATTTCTTTTTTTAAATTGAAGTATAGTTAATTTACAATGTTGTGTTTCAAGTGTACAGCAAAGTGATTCAGTTATATATCAGTTGAGTTCAGTCTCTCAGTTGTGCCTGACTCTTTGTAACCCAATGGACTGCAGAACGCCATGCTTCCCTGTCCATCACCAACTCCGGATCTTGCTCAAGCTTATGTTAATTGAGTCAGTGATGCCATCCAACCATCTCACCCTCTGTCATCACCTTCTCCTCCCACCTTCAGTCTTTCCCAGCATGAGGGCCTTTTCCAATGAGTCAGTTCTTTGCATCAGGTGGCCAAAGTATTAGAGCTTAAGCTTCAGTATCAGTCCTTCCAATGAATATTCAGACTGATTTCCTTTAGGATGGACTGGTTGGATCTCCTTGCAGCCCAAGGGACTCTCAAGAGTCTCCTCCATTTATTTTTCTGGAATTGAGCTGCATAAGTTGCTTGTATGTTTTTGAGATTTAGTTGTTTGTCAGTTGCTTCATTTGCTATTATTTTCTCCCATTCCAAAGACTGTCTTTTCACCTTGCTTATAGTTTCCTTTGTTGTGCAGAAGCTTTTAATTTTAATTAGATCCCATTTGTTTATTTTTGCTTTTATTTCCAGTATTCTGGGAGGTGGATCATAGAGGATTCTGCTGTGATTTATGTCAGAGAGTGTTTAGCCTATGTTCTCCTCTAGGAGTTTTATAGTTTCTGGTCTTACATTTAGATCTTTAATCCATTTTGAGTTTATTTTTGTGAACGGTGTTAGAAAGTGATCTAGTTTCATTCTTTTACAAGTGGTTGACCAGTTTTCCCAGCACCACTTGTTAAAGAGATTGTCTTTAATCCACTCTATATTCTTACCTCCTTTGTCGAAGATAAGGTGTCCATAGGTGTGTGGATTTATCTC